>NC_137190.1:5644384-5791884 GCF_960531495.2 Zeus faber | reverse complement strand
TGTGTCTGCTTGGCCCGCGGAGATCACGCTGGTGCTGCCGCATCTGCGCGGTCTCAGCCAGTGCCGTCTGCACTAGTTCCTCAACAGCGTACCTAGACCGCACGCTTCCAACAGACAGCAAAACTAGGTTACCCTCGGGTTTTTGCTTCCAACGGGTTTAATTTTCCATTCTTCGGCCGGAATGGTATAATCAACCAGCGGCACCGCCGACAGTTCCATTGCAGCGCAGCGCATCGGCTCCCTCTTCCAACTTCCACCAACACTGCCAATTCATTCATTGCTCTGTCTGTGCTTTCAAAGTGGGAATCCAGGCCCAGAATTCCATTCAAAACGCATTGTTTTCAACATCCCTCCTTACCCTCGCCTTCGCTCTCCCTTCCTTATTTTCCTTCTTTCCCAATACCCACTGTGGACTGACCCCAGCTAGCTCCACTGCTCCATCAGGTTCACCCTCTGATCTTGGCACTCTTACCTGGAAAGGTGGACCCCGCCACATGTGTTTCAGAACAAAAGCACCAAATATGAGAATCTTTAACAAAAATCAATCCTACGTACTTCCACTTCAAACATCTTGACTTACGATTCTCTCTGTCATTTCAGTAACGTGCACGCTTTCTTTCCCCAGCTCCGGTGTCATTACCGCTTTTATATTACCGTTATTATTACTGACTGTTCCTCTCACTGTAACTGATAAATTACCGTTACTCATGGCAACCGTATTGTCAGTCACAGACAACTACATTTGTCGCTTTCATTGTAATAATTATTTGCATTTATCTTGTCTCCTGATTGAATCAGACCTTGGATAAGCCTCCCAAATCAGCGTGTTATTAGATTTAATAATGGGAACATCTCTTTGAATCTTCTTGGCCTCCAATTCCTCCAACTACTGTAGGAATACCTGGTATATTGTATTTTCTTCAAACCGAGGTTGCCTCCATATTGTTCTCCCTGCATTTTATTTTTCAACTATAAATTATTCATGGTGGCAACTTGCACCGGCTCCTCCTGTGCATTGAGGATATTGTGATTTTCTAAACTTTCCTAAACCTCGTTCGAGAGTGACGGAGTGTCAGTGCTGATACCTGAGCTCTGCAAAGGTTTTTTGCTTTTTTTTTTTTTAAGGCTGTTGAAAAAAATGTTCAGCCGCATAAAATTCACTATTCAATCATGAAACAAGAGTGTGGAGTCAATGGCGTGACACATCACAAATGCCTACTTTTGCAAATTTAGGATTCTTGTTATCTCTGTATCTGCAGCCTGGATACTCTTCTTTCTGATAGAAGAGTGCTTCGCTCTGGCCCAGAGAACGAAAGGTAGGTGGATACTTCACTTCCTGTCCTTATTCATTTATTCAGGTGCGTTAGATATAAGGCAATGAAAGTAGGAAGGGTTATCTGTCGGGGCTCTGAGTGGGGGACACGTTAAGAGCTGTGTTCTTTCCATCTGGTCCTCTCCAAATGCCATTCCTTGCTACGCTGGTCCCCTGATTCTCCATTATTTTCCTTCTTTGTCACTTTTTTATTAATTTATTTGTTTGTTTATTTATTTGTGCCCGTCCGTCCGACCCCTGACACAGATTCCCTGGGCGACAATGGCGGCCAGAGCCCAAACCAGAACGACTGCGGCACGTGGGTCCGCAACATCAACGGAGGGGTGTTCACGTCGCCGAACTACCCCAACACCTACCCTCCCAACAAGGAGTGTGTTTACATCCTGGAAGGTAAGGCCATGTGTCGCCCCCGCCCCCCCAGGCAGTTAGCTCCTTCCAGGCCGCTATGAGACGTTGAGTCACCGTGATTGTGAGCCTCCTGGTGTATCGCTGTCTTCCACGAAAGCCATTAAACTGACTGACAGTGTTTTATTTAACCGGTCTGTCTCAGAGTCTGCCTGCTCCCTGGCACGCAGCAAATGTGACATTTGTCAGACGGGAGTTTTGTTTTGAAGACATTTGTAGATATCGCCATTGAAAGTGGCGCCGGTGGGTCGCCGTTGTCTTCCGGCCCCGATTGGAAAGCGCTCCGTTCTCATCTCCCTGAGTTCGTTACCCTGATGCGTGATTGCTTTTTTGAACCGATGAGACAGGCAAGAGCTGAACATCTGCTCTGCTGTATTATGGATGTCCTTGTCTCAGCTTAGCTTTTGGAGTGCATCACATCCTTCAGTTATTTAGGTGGTTTGCATCTTGGGGAAGACATTAGGAATCCGCTTTAATTAGCAGCATAAAAAATGTGCTTCCGCGTTCATTTAGTCGCCGGCGACGGGAGCCTCGGTCCCCAGGAAGACGCGGGCGTAGGAAGTGCCTCGGACAAAACGAGATCCAGATTGTGGATGGAGGGACCGCCGGGTCCATGTCTCCGTCTCTGGCGGAGGGAGAGAGCCGCGTTCACATGTGGCTCAATGTCTCCCCCTGTGGAAGGAGCCGGTCACTGCCGCCTGCCGCAGACTGGGCCGTGATGGAGCGGCCCGGGCTTTTACACAGGCGGCCTTTTCACGTGTGTAAAACCGCACAGGGCTTTATCGGGGCAGACAAATGGAACCTTTTATTTCCTATTACCTTGGCACTGAGTGGCCTCGGCCACATCGCAGACCTCTACCGGGGACGTCCGTGGGATATTCACTTGGCCTTGCCGGCATGATTTGTGGTTAGGGGGGCTCATTGATAATGTCGCGTCTTCCGCTTCGTTGACTCAATAGATTGTGGTTGTGGTGAAAAAAAATTCTCCACTGTATTAACTTGTTTCACTTCATGAGAGAAGGAGAAAAGAGCGACAGAGGTGTTTTCTGAGAGACAGAAGAGAGAAAGAAACAGAAAATTATTGCAGTTGTCACAATCATGAGATTGGTGATTAAGTGTCATGCAAATAATTGCAATTAACAACTGAATTGTCCTTTTTGTTCATTTTATTCCCCCATCGTCCCTTATAGTGTAATAATACATGTATATCTATAGCAGAAGAGCTTTCTTTTGGCATTAAATATTGGAACATAGTAATTCCGGTTGATTTAATTATTTAATTCAGTTGATGGAATTTGCCTCAACACAACTGATTTAAACTCACCTCATAAAATTCCATTTGTTCCAACAGTTCTTGAAATTGTCTTTAAATTCCCCTCAGATTTGAATGCTGTTTGTCAAAATGAATGGTCTTACCAAATGGTCTTGACAGCTGAAAGAGAGAGAGAGAGAGAGAGAGAGAGAGAGAGAGAGAGAGAGAGAGAGAGAGAGAGAGAGAGAGAGAGAGAGAGAGAGAGAGAGAGAGAGAGAGAGAGAGAGAGAGAGAGAGAGAGAGAGAGAGAGAGAGAGAGAGACCCCCACCTCTGAGAAGCTGTCACACACCTGGCAGGGACTCAGTAAACCAGGAGGGATGTACATGGTGACCATGTCTGCACAATGCGGTGTGATTCATTTCCCAAGGGGAGGCGGGGGTTGATGCTGCTGCTGTGTGTGTGTGTGTGTGTGTGTGTGTTTTATTGCAGCGCTTCATCCATCCCGGACACAATCCTCTGCGTTTGCAAGACGTGTGAACTTGTGAACCACGACGCGTGCCCGGACGCTTGCTTTTTGGTTCAGTGGCTGAAAAGGCAGTGGGCTGACATGTCGAGCGTGTTCTCATCACTGACGCACCACTACGTGTGTGTGTGTGTGTGTGTGTGTGTGTGTGTGTGTGTGTGTGTGTGTGTGTGTTGCTCGCACAGTACATGGTCATGTCGGCGATCACGCCTTTATGTGCAGAAAGGGAAACCAGATTGAGCTCCTGGTCTGCCCTCCGTGCAGCCGTGCTTTATGCACGCTGCTCGGGCCGCGTGTGTAGAAAGCGCCTGGAACGGCTGTTTACCACATTTCCAAAGCGTGTGTGGGCTGAGCGCTTTGGAACCCCAGAAAAGATCAGAAAAACAGGGTCGGTCCAAATTGCGCTGTGTTTGTTTTTTTTTTTGACGGGAGAACGTTCAGAATTTCCATCGTGCTGCCGTGGGAAACAGAACATATTGTCACCGGAAACTCCCTTCCCCTTCCCCTTCCCCTTCCCCTTCCCCGACCTCCGTCCCCATCCCCCCTGTCTCCATCACGCCCACCAGCTCTCCCCAGGCAGCGCATCCAGCTGGCGTTCGATAAGAACTACTACATCGAGCCGTCCTTCGAGTGTCGCTTCGACCACATCGAGATCCGCGACGGCCCCTTCGGCTTCTCGCCGCTCATCGACCGCTTCTGTGGCGGCAAGAACCCGGGCGTGGTGACCTCCACCGGCCGCTTCATGTGGATCAAGTTCACGAGCGACGAGGAGCTGGAGGGCCTGGGCTTCCGCATCAAGTACACCTTCATCGCAGGTAGGGGCCGCACACAGACGGCAGCTTAGAACTTATCAGTACGGCTATCAGAGGGGAGGTGCTCGGTATCTGGTCCTGAATACACCACAGTCGCACGTATCCCCAGGTTTCCCCAAGGTGAATTTGGGAAGCCCCAACGTCGCCTCGCCACCAACGCGTCAGCTGACATCGAGTAGAAATCTGATCCACATCATTTTCTGAATGCTTTTGGCCCAAGACCGTTGGATTGGGAGTCGATGGAAACAGTAATTGAGATGTCATGAGAGTCGTCTCACTTGCTTCTGTGTGCCCGAGAAATGCAGAAAATAATGCTGCTCTTCTCTGTTCCTACGTTTGATACTTGGCGTGGTAGATTTCTTGTATCGGTGATACTCACAGATAGTACTCCTGATCCTGACCCGACTTCATTCAGCCTGGTGTCACACTGGTATCGTCACATCTTTAGAATAAACTCTGGTTGTCCTGAGATGATATTGGACGATTCGTTATCATCTTATACCGTCCTTCGGTTGTATCGTGTGGTCATAACGCCAAAGGACCCAGACCTCATTAAAACACCGTGATGTACAGTTCGGTCTCACGCTTCTGAATCATTGATGAGGAACGCACCTAAACCTCCTCACGTGGTCTGAGCTTTCAAGTTTTATATCATACTTACATAGTTCTGAACTTCGCCTGGTTTCCTTCAGCACTGGATTTAGTATTTTAAATGAGGCGTTATTATTTTTTGCAATATTTATTGATAGTATATGAAACTGTCCTGTTGAATTGGGACTTTTGGGATTCCTCCGTATCGCCCCGGACGGTCTGCGTGTTATTTTTTCCCCCCCGCGTGTCGAGCGACCAGCGGCTTCAGTTTCCTCGCCGCTTGTTTCCGAAACGCTTATTAGGATCTGCTGCATTGGTTCTCGTCTCCGCCCGGCTGAGGTCGGCGCAGAGCTGATCCCATCTCGCCGAGACGCCGCCGCGATAACCCTCTTCCGAAACAGCTTCATTCATCCGCTCACTACCGACATCCATCCGCCCCACCCAGACAAACAAACGGATGGACAGACCGACGCCCGGCCGCTCAGCCCTTTTTTTTTTTTTTAGGTATCAGAGCATCACAAATCGCTTTTATTCTGAAACTTTATTTTATTATTTATTTTTTTGGGGGGTTTTCGTTTCGTCCTCCTCCCTCCCACCGCACCAGAGTCACTGGCAACGTGACACCAGAAAGGCCGGAGAATCAGCGTCTGCCATCGGGCGACAGATATTAGCTCCAAACGGAGGCCTTCTCCTTCTTTATCTGCTCCGTCTTAATGGGATCCTATCGCTCCGTCCGCTCCACCTGCTTCTTCTGCGGACGAAGAGTAATGCCCCCCCCCCCGACATCTTATCGTTTCAGACCCGGATTTCCATCTGCACGTGGGAGGACTGTTAAACCCCATCCCAGGTAAGCTCTTCAATATTTCACAGCTCTGTCCCTCCCCCGTTTGAAGAGCCCCCTCTGTGCTTAGAAGCTTACTGTGCACACACACACACACGCACGCACGCACACACACACACACACACACACACACGCACGCACGCACGCACGCACGCACACAAACACACACACACACACACACACACGCACGTGCCTGCAGAAATGGTAATACGTGCGCCAAACACACATGATACACATCTTTCACTCCGCTCTTTCTTTATTCACGCTATCGTCTTATCTTTTCATCGTCTGTTCCCCGACCCTCCTTTCCCCCATTCCTCTCTTCTCCTCCTCTGTCCTAATCCTCCGGTCCCACCTCTGTTCCCCCTGAAATCCTCCACCTTTTCAAATACTGCATATGATTATATATATGATATAATTCTCTCTCTTTCTCTCTCTCGCTTTCTCTTTCTCTCCCTCTCCCCTGCAGACTGCCAGTTTGAGATTGGGGGCTGGGATGGGGTGATCCGCTCCAGCCAGGTGGAGGAGGAGGAGAAGGTGAAGCCTGGAGACGCTCTGGACTGTATCTGGACCATCAGGGCCCCGCCCCAGTCCAAGGTCAGTGTGCGGCCGCAGCGCTCCGTAAAGCTCCGTGAAGCTCCATGAAGCTCCGTGAAGCTCCATGAAGCTCCGTAAAGCTCCGTGAAGCTCCGTGAAGCTCCGTGAAGCTCCGTGAAGCTCCGTGAAGCTCTATGAAACCCCGTGAAGCTCCGTGAAGCTCCGTGAAGCTCTGTGACGCTCCGTGACGCTCCATGACGCTCTGTGAAGCATGGCGGCGGTGGGGGAGATATAGATGTTAATAAATGCCTCCATGAGTGACAGGAGGAGTGGGACAGGAGATAAAAAGCAATTTTACCGTCATGGTATCAGTGTGAGCATCACACCATGACTGCCAACTTGATACAGAATATGGACTATTTTACATTTGGAGTGATGTGAAGGAATTTGAACAAAAAAAAAAACAACAACATTTTCACACAAACTCATGAAAAACAAATCAAAGAAGCCAGATAGCATTTCAAAAAACAAATTTACAAATTAAAAACTTCCTTGAGACCACTTACCCCTGTGTTTTGTTCAATTACGTTTTGTGGAGCCACTTAGTTAAGATTCATAAACCTTCCATTCTTCCAGGTATTATCGACATTCACATTTCTGAATAACCAAATCTGGTGGCTGAGGTAAGAAGATATTGGCTTACTTTAATAAAACAAAGGATATATATCTGCTTGGGCTGTATACACAAGCAGCTTTCTTGAGATTTTTTGCAAGTGTGACTTTTATTGCTCATTAGAGGATTTAGAATGTACTGCCGCATGGCATGCTTGTTGGTTATTCTGCACTGTGGGTCCTCAAAGAACTCCAGGAAGGTGAACGTTGAAACAGAAATTCTCACTCTGGATTTATGAGCAGCTCTGCATTCGAAGAGAAATGTCAAATCAGTTCGGTGAAGTGACTCTGCCCGCGAGGCTTTTCTCATTTACAGTGATTACAGCAATTTCAGGGACTTGTCTGTGGATGATGTCCCCTCTCTCAGCAGACTTCTCTTTTCTCTTAAACTGTTTTATTTTATTCGCTCTTTTTTTTATTTTTGTTTACATCAAATGCTCTGACAGTGTTTCCTCTTTATTTATCGAGCAGTGGTGCTATACGACAGCAACAAAAAGCCCACCAGCACCCACAGCTAGGGAATGTGTGCATGCGAGATATTTGCATTATTGAGATACAAAATAAGATGTATTTTCTTTTTTGCATTTTTAAATTGTTTTTGTTTTTGGAAATACTTTCCTTGAGCTCTTAAAAAATAAAATCGGCAACATGGACAGTCACCAAACTACTTCAAACAGCACAGATTATAATGACAATATTTAAACTTTTGAATGCAACATCCTAAAAGTATTTCTGCTCAAACACAGTTTGAGAGAGATTTGACCGCCATGTCCTGCCGATGCAGCGGTGCAACAGTAATGGTGCCCTGCGTTTGGCCTGAATATAACCAAATCATCTCCCTGGGTCTTTTCCTTTTGGGTCACTCGCTGCTGCTCTGTCTCCTGTGAGTAAGAGCACTGTTTTAAATTCAGCCTTAAACGACCCTCTGACCTTCAATTCCCTCTGCCCTGGATGCTCTGAAACGGATGGATAAAGAGGACATAGTTTATACTGTGTGCATGCGTACATGGATATGGAAGGCATAAAGACAGCATGCATCCACACCATGCGTTTGCAGTTAAACACACACATCCAGCTGAGAACTTCCCGGTGCATCTTCAGTCATAATCTTCATTCTGACTGCGCCATTAATTGAGAACATTAATTTATCCCTGTACTAAGCTCAAACAGCCTCCAGATGTCACTATCAATCCCGTTCATTTACCCTCCGTTCTCAGTGTGGACCGAACCCTCGTTCTGTTCACTGATAGCAATGGATTTACTGCTCACAGGGCATTGATTTAGACGTCTGTTTTGATTTTCAAATGTAAGCATATTTAAAGATACCCAATCTGTTGACTGAAAGTGCCACAGATATAGTTTTAATGACAAATCTGATCAATCAAATGATCAACTAATATAAACTCAACATGGGTCACTTCCAATATATCCTTTTTTTTTTTAATCGAACCGAGAACCGGGAGCTTAGTATGTGGACTTGGCACCATCCTTGTACTGGCAGCTGAACACAGTGGCCCTCAACCAGGCCATTTTCAGGACTTGTTGCTCACTGGGAGGCTGATGCTGCTCCTGCTGGCTGGGGCTCAGGGGTCGGCTTCCTCAAATTCACCCACTGAACTCCTGAGTGGACGCCTCCTCATCCACCTTACTCCACCTCGCTGCCTCAGTGTCCCCAGGGCCCTCGGAGCGCTGAACCCAGTGGCAATTCTAGGGTCCGTCGGGGCCCTTGGCAAAAATTCCCAGGGGCCCCCTCCAACCAGTGAGACCAACGAAAAATATACAGAATCTAAACTTTTTTCTTTTTTTTTTTTTTTTTTCTCAAATGTTCACATTAGTAGGATTTTCTAAATATAAATCTAAAGACCATTAAAACCTTGTAATTTTCAAAATATAACTTTAAAAAACAATGAAAACCAGAAAAATAAAGTCCTAAATAAATAACTAAATAACTTCAACGTTGTAAATAAACCACATTATAAGCCCAGTGCTCGTCAACACATAAAGCATCGAATTGATTCAAAGCATCAAATTGATTTAATATTGGCACATAATTAATAATGAAATATATTTCCACATCCTCAAACTGTACTTTTCATCCCTCTCTCTATTTTTAAACACACTAAAAGTTTTCTGAACTGGAGACGCTACTCCGGTTGGGAGGCTGACTTGGGGCGGTGCTGGAGTGGCCTGGAGCCCGACGGGGAGCGTGGGGGTTCCCTCCGCTCCGTGCACGCCCGGGGACGGGAGCTGTGTTCCTACTCCATCAGCATGGGGTACGCGCGCAGACATGTCAATCATGGCTTTTTTTCCGAATAATAACGAGCAACTCTGGGTAGAAGAACTATCTGTTTCCATCGCGTTATTTGTGCTTTCCCGAATAACGTTTTGGGATACACCCCTATTAACCACTGGCTTGCATTATTTTTTCTTTCTCTTTCTTTTTTGAAATATCATAGGAATCAATCATCCAACCTCTCGGTAGTTTTCCAACTGACATGTCATTAAAAATTGTCCATTGGTTGTTAAATGTAGACCTATTATTCTCCTTTTTACACAAGTTAATATAGGTCTCTGAGGTCCCCAAAACATGTTTTTGATTTTTTTTTGCGGAAAATACCTCTCAGATTATGCATTCCAGCCATTGTGACATGCCTCTAAACCATTCTGTTCCAAAACAGGCTGTTTCTGTGTGTGTAGTATTAAATTTAAATGAGCAGCCAGGCACCGAGCTCTGTAAGCCAATGGGGTTTGAGCTTCACTTCCAGGTTTCGTTGAATTTACTCCATAAACTTTCACTTATTTCACCTCATCAGTCTACCAAAATCTGAACAAATATGAGGCGAGAAATAAGCAATGCAGTTGCTGAATCTTCATTTATCTTAGATTTACAAGGCCTAATTTAGGAGTTTGTTCCGACTTTTGTTGCCGTTCTGCAAGCGTGTGAGGGGACACCGAAGCAGGATTCCACATGGGGAGGGGGTCTTTTGTTTCATGTCAACATCGTGTAAAAAATTTAATCTACAATAAAAACACACAATTTTTATTGTTTTTGTTTGGAGAAATACACAGCCTACAGTCAACCTACTGCATACTTTTTATTTTTTATTTATTTTATTTTTTTTAAGAAACACACAGCAGAATTATTTTTAAAATACATTTCCATCGTCTACAGTTTGTTCACGGACCGTTGTTCTTAATTCCTCTTTTAAAACATTTGTGCTGATCTTCCCAGCGTGGCTTGTTATTCTCTGTGTTATTTCTCCAGCCATGGGTGGAGTTAATCTCGGGTGGAGGGCAGTTTTAATTCTACTGAGGGCCGTGTGACGTCCGAAGGGATCAAAGATCTGAACGGGCTGTTTCAGGACATGTTTTCTGAAATAGACAGCTCCCCAAAAACTGACTGTGTTGTCTTATTTCACAGTTTGTGTGTTAGCAGATCCATCAGAGACACAAATGTATGCCCACAAGCGCTGAAAAAATGAGTTTCGCATCGTAGGCCCCCTTTAAGTCACTGCGGTTGCCACATTTTGAGACATTGCCACGGAGTAAAGTTTGTCGGCCCCCGGGGGCCCCCTCACGGCCTGGCGCCCCAAGCGGTTGCCTGCCTTGCCCGTTCACCAGCTGTGTGTTTCGCAGATCCCTGACAGGGTTAAGATGGTTTTGGTAGAAGGGAGTAATGTTCTGCACCTACACTATGGTGCATGGGTGTTTATTTATTGTCCCCCCCCCCCCCCCCCCCCCCAACCCTGAGCGAAGAAACCCAAGTCTGATTCCATTCACCCCTCTGCGAACTCTCTGTGTTGCAAAAGGTGGTGTGTTCTTTTATACAAAGAAATGATGATGATCCAGACACTCGAGGGCTTTCAATTCTCCCAACTCGATTTGCACCAGTCTGCTGCTTTCGCTGAAAATGCAGGGCAGCAGAGGAGAAAGGCAGACAAAGTAGATGAAGCGGGTTTTGTCCACTCAGAGAAAATAAGACCAGCCAATTACCACAGACCAGCCAAGAGTGGTGCCAGATAATAACTAAGCCCCAACTTTAAATTGTACTGTTACGGAGATGGCCAAACATAAATTGTTTAACTTTTACAGCGAGCATGTTGAAATATATCATTTTCGTGTCATACAAGTCTTCATTTGGCCTGCGTGTATATATATATTTTTTTTTTCAAAATATGGCCACGGTGTAGTGATTACACGCTGAAGTTTTGACAATATTCCAAAACGTTTCCGTGAAGGTTTTTTCCCCACTGGGTTTTTGCTTTTTGCTATGATCGCAACGATAAAAGTGATTTTAATGTGATCATTTGTCAAGCCAAGCCACATTTATTTGTACATCCCTTTATCACTGCTATAGCCAACGAGCTGGGCAAAGAAAAAACTCCCCAAAACCACAGAGGGCAAAGGAAGAAACGGGAAAGGAACACTTTAGAGGGAGGCCCCTTCAAGCATGGCCTTGTAATGGGTCTGGAGTTGACAACAGATATACATGGCAATACCAACATTAGTAGAGCTGTCATGTTTATTTGTTGCCAGTTTTCCTTGTTTGCACTTCTATTATTGACCACTTGGTGTTGTATGCGGGCGGGTGCATACAGATGAAGGTGTTGTTGACTGGGATGAGCTCACAGTTTTCACAGTAACTTGATGAAATTTGACGACTCAGTTTCCACGCAGTACAAATACCTCTCCGCGCTACACGCAGCAGCCAGGCGCCGACTGGCCTCGTAAACGTGACTCGTAATCCCCCTCCTGGTTCCCCCTCCAGATCTACCTGCGCTTCATGGAGTATCAGATGGAGCACTCCAACGAGTGCAAGAAGAACTTTGTGGCGGTGTACGACGGCAGCAGCTCCATCGAGAACCTCAAGGCCAAGTTCTGCAGCACGGTGGCCAACGACGTGATGCTGGACAACGGCGTGGGCGTGGTGCGCATGTGGGCCGACGAGAAGAGCCGCCTCAGCCGCTTCCGGATGCTCTTCACCTCATTTGTTGACCGTGAGTTACGCCCCCAACTCCACCTCCCCACTCCCCCATTGCGTCCGATATGTGCAGTCTCTTGGATGGCGTGGAAATTAAAATAAGGAGGCGGGATGTAAGGAACAGGTCCGCAGGCCAAGTGGGTTTTTTTTCACTAAAGCAAGGCAGTGTACGTTTTGACTTTATCCCTGTCATATACAAGCCGAGAGGAGTGTAACACATCCCACAACACAATCATATCCAACCGTAACACAGTGTGCACACATGGAGTCGGTGTGTGAGCTCCAGTATGCCGACTGCATCCCCGAAGCCCGAAATGTCGAGAAGTAGAGCATTCTTGATATGAGTGCCGCACCGTCATATTGTGCCCACTAGAGAATTCAGGGGCTTGTACTGTATATCCATATTCAATGAGTAGAAATGAGTAGACCCATAGGGTTCATGGGTCTATACTGGAAGTGTGTCCATAAATGTCAAAATTTCTACCTTTTGGGAAACCCTTGAACAGATGTTGTGAAAGGTTGCACGGAAAAAAGTAGCAGGAGCTGCCTCTCTGCAAACGCCTCAATAGACTTAGATATTAATTGCGTCTTTTCTCCCACAAACGTTCCTGGACCCGGTATGAATGCTAATGTTGTTTTCCACTGGCGAGGCCATAACCACTGCAGTCAGAACTTAATAGCCTTTCAAATTCAGTCAGGGTGGTTATATATATTTTTTCTAATAGCCCTTAAGACCGTTTGGATCTTCATTAATTCCATTCACATTGCTCATCTGATGCGAGTCCTAAGTCTCCTAAATAACTTCCCAAGTTCTACTTGGTCCGAGGCAGTGACTGGTGGGAAGTTTACTCGGAGGTCAGAGGGAAATATTAATCTTTGTCACTCTGAGAATGAGATGAGTTTTTTTCTCGCCCTCCGCTCCATCATCGCTGATGTGTATTAATCTTCTGACGAAAAAAAAAACCCTGATACACAGCCCAGACGTGGCGCCGCTTTATTAAATTCTCCCACATAAGCACACAGGCAACCGCACACAGCCTCGCGCACACACACGGACACACACGCACGCACAAACACACGGACACACACGCACGCACACGAGCACACACACGGACACACATACACACACGGACACACACATACACAGACATATACACACACACGGACACAGACATATACACACACACACACACACACACGCGCGCAATATACATACACAGATACGTACAACTGCAAAAATGAGTATTAACTCAGTCAAGCACTTTCACAATCCCTCACACACGGCTACAAGCACAAACCCGAGCGAGAACACACACAAACACACACACACACACTCTCGCATGCCTTACATCCAGGCCGGGCTGAGCGCTCGCGCCTCATCTGTGCTCTCTCTGTCCTCCGGGAAAAGAAGGGAGATAAGGAGAATGTGAAGCACGCTCAACACCCTCTGAAAGGCGACGCTTTTGAAGGCGAGAGGCATCTAATCGGTTTGGATGTGAGCACGCTGTCAGGGGAGCTCACCCCTCCGAATATATGTACTGCATGGTAGACGGCTCGGAAGGGGGGGCTGTGACGCATCACACACACACACACACACACACACACACACACACACACACACACTCACTCACCCTCTCTTCCATCCACGCTCACACATATACTGTATACGTGTCCTTTTGCAAAAGTTGCTAAACCCTGGGGCTGGCGTGACGGGGCGCGCTCCGGTTGAGCCGTGATCGAGGCTGACAGTGCAGGCGTGTGCACGCTGAGTTCCGTGCACGGGAGGGGGTGGGGGCGTGGGGGGCGGGGGTCTAACACCGAGCTCCGCCTTCCATTGGGCTCCCAGTGCTCAACCAACATTTTCTCCTGCAAAAGCCTACTCCTTTCTCTTTGCTGCACTCCTGCCGCCTCCATCGCTCCCCTGAACATTAATCTCTCAGTCTCCAGAACCGGCCCCCTAGATCTATGACGGACGCCCCCCGGTGGTCAGTGCATCCAATGGAAACAAAGTGATGGGTTCGATGAGAAATTTTATTTGGTGATGATGAAAAGATAATTTCCACATTACGCCTCCATTTTTCGTAGCTTTAAATGACCAACACTAAGACAGTTCACTCACAATTCACATTCACACGATGACCGTGTCCAACAAACATGACGAGCCGACAGACGTCCAAAGCAGAAATCTCCTCCGTCTTGTTTCTTCACCGTCGAGATTGAGCGCTGGGGGGGGGGGGATACTGCGGTTCCCCGCTGCTTCCAGCTCGTCCTGAATTCCTCCCGTTCAGTGTTTTTGCCTGATCACCGTGAAGCAGCCGCATCCCGTCCTCATCCCCCATTATGTTTGAGACCACGACCTTGGGTATTGCGGAAAAAGATCGCTCACGGGCTTTTTTTGGAGGGATGTTTTGGAAGTAAATGCAGCTTCTTGTAACTTAAAGTCTTGTGTCTTGTTTTTAACAGCCCGGACGCGCGTCCCGCCCGGCAGACAGATTTTTCCTGCCGTTTCTAAAATTCCATTATCGCCTCGCTATGCCTGTTTCCCTGCAGCTCCCTGCTCGGCCAACACCTTCTTCTGCCACAGCAACATGTGTATTAACAACTCGCTGGTGTGTAATGGGGTTCAGAACTGCGTCTACCCCTGGGACGAGAACCACTGCAAAGGTAAAAGCAACGTCTTCCGCTTTGCCATAAGGAGCTCCACTCGGGTCTTTGTAAATAGCGTCAGAGTTTAACGTTATCCGGTAACTGCCGGTTTTTGAACGGGAATATCTTTTGAAGTCCGACATATTTGAATCTCTCCGGCCATAATGTCCGGTGAAAAAAAATTCCCTCGAAGCACAATTTGAATTAGTCCTGGGCGATAAAACACTTAACGATACAAACAGTTTCCTTGATGAAATAAAACACTCGATCATTTCGATAAAAAAATTCCGCAGATCCGTTCATGTCCACGTTCGGCGAGTGGCAACGGGAAGCCAATCAGTTTGGACGATCTAAAGCTGACCTGTCACCGCTAACCAATCATGTTTGTCGATATAGAAATGAGCCCCGCCCACAGGTTGCACCTGTGTACACACACACACAGAGTATCGGTGGCAAAATACATCCATAGTTTGGTGTTTTTTGGATATTTAAGCTACGACCTCAAGCAGACGGTAAATATCCATTGTGTTAAAATATGTAGACGAACAGCACAAACTTTATTATTTATTTAGACCTAGTTGTCATATTTATTTTGTTTTTGATTTGATCAAAATGTTATTAAAGTGAAATGTTAATTAAAGCGGCTGCTCTTGTTACTTATTGTTCACGAACGGAAATTAGGTGATTTCAAGTCGTAATATTCATAATATTTATTTATTTGTAAAATGGCGTTAGCCGAAGGGACTTATTTTATTTTGAATATTCAATAAAATATATTATAAATCCACATTAATTCAGGATGTAAGTCTTTATACAGCCTGCTTATCAATTGTTTTTAACCTCAATAAACACATATTTGCCCGGAATCTCTCCCATTTGTCCGGGGAATTGAAATCTTCCAGGACACGTTGACCAGCACCAAATTTTTCGAACGGAAACTCTGAATAGGATACAGGGTCTGAAATCAATTTTTCACATTTTAATCACGGCCTCTTCTCCGTCTTTTATCCCCTCAACGCCCCGCTCTGTTTCTCATCACTCCACCCGTCGGCCTCGTCCGCCGCCCCATTTTCTCCCATCGTCCCCTTCTCTCCTCACCCGCGCGCTCTCCTCCTCTGCTCACCTCCTCCCTTGTCTCCTTTCCCCTCCTTCTTTCCTCTCTCCTCCCCTCTTTTCTGCGCTCCAGAAAAACGTGCCAAAGGTCTGTTCCATCAGATCACCAAGACTCACGGCACAGTCATCGGTGTTTCCTCCGGCATAGTTCTGGTTCTGCTCATCATCTCCATTCTGGTGCAGATGAAGCAACCAAGAAAGAAGGTAACCTGCTCCAACGGTGGATTTCCAAAGGGGTTTTGGTCGATGGGTCCCGAACCTTTTGTCTGCTTTTGTCAGCAGGAAAAACACCTTTTTGACGAGATGTTCAGTGAATCTGCGCAACTTTTATAAACTGAAAGACCTTTCACATCGAGGCTTTTCAGGAAGAAAAGACATTTTAACACCGAATTGCCGCGCTCACAATCACGTCTCACATCTTTGACGGTGGTGTGTTTTCTCGCACACGCAGGTGGTGGCTCGCCGGCCCGGAGTGTTCAACAAGGCCGGCTTCCAGGAGGTCTTCGACCCGCCGCACTACGAGCTCTTCTCCCTGCGCGACAAGGAGATCTCCTCCGACCTGGCCGACCTGTCCGACGAGCTGGACAGCTTCCACAAGCTGCGGCGCTCCTCCACCATGTCGCGCTGCGTCCACGAGCACCACTGCGGCTCGCAGGGCTCGGTGGCCACCGGCGCCGGGGGCGGCGGCGGCAGCATGAAGCACAGCCGCACCACGCTGAGCTCCATGGAGCTCTCCTACCACAACGACTTCTCCAAGCCGCCGCCAATGAAGACCTTCAACTCCACCTCCACCTACAAGAAGAGCTGCTACGGCTACAAGCAGCACTCACAGACTCACGACTGCGACCAGCAGGTCATCGAGGACCGCGTCATGGAGGAGATCCCCTGTGAGATCTACGTCCGCGGCGGGGGCAGCGGGGGAGGCGGGGCCGCCGGGGGAGGACCAGGGTTGGGGGCGGGAGAAAGGGGGATGATGGGGATGGGTGGAGGCGGAGTGGGGATAGCCGGAGGAGTGAGCATGGGGGGACCGAGTGGCATTGCAGGCGGGATGTCAGGTGGAGGTATGGGAGGAGGTGGAATGGGGGGAGGTGGAATGGGAGGAGGTGGAATGGGGGTTGGTGGAATGGGCGGAGGTGGAATGGGGGTTGGTGGAATGGGCGGTGGAGGAGGAATGGCGGGAGGCTGCGGGACCCTCAGCATGCGCGGCAACAGCGCCCGTAACAACACCACCGTGGTGGACCCACAGCAGCGATCCATGTCCATGGACTTCTAGGCCAAGAGGGTGGAGTAGGGGTGGAGGAGAGGGATGAGTGGAGCAAACTCATCTTAACAGAAGAGAGAGAAAGAGAGAACAGACGACAGAACGGGAAACTGTTTCGGGAGGAAGAGGAAAAGCTGAGTCGCTCGACCGCCTCCTTGTCCCCTCAAAACACCTCCCGCACCCCACAAGACCATGAAGTGGACGCGTGAGGATTTGACTTTTTCTTTGACTCTTTTGAGGGAACGAGGGAACGAGGGACAAGAGGAGGAGTTGGGGAAGCGAGGGGGGAGGGGGATCTCCTCTTTTCTGCGGTCTGATTTCTGCTTCTTCTCTCTCTCTCTCTCCGTTCCCCTTCCCCGTGAAAACCAGAGTTCAGGCGGAACCGAACCTCTCTCCGACGGGTTGCCTAGGGAACCAGGACCTCACTCACAATCAAGGGGGGCGTGGGAGGCAGAGAGAGAGAGAGACAGGCCCGACTGAGTTTTTACATTTATTCACCTGTCATGCAGAGATACAGTATATGATATATATATACGATGCGTTTGGGAGTCTTTATTTTTGTCTGTGTGCCGTACTATTAAAACCAGTGTATATCCTGCCTCATGATGTTGCTTGGCTTTTAGCTCTTATAATCTTTTCAATAGCTGCTCAGATGGTTTTATGAAGAACTTTTTTCCACGACATGTGCCGGCGTTGATGATGATGATGATGATGATGATGAGGACGTTGAATTGAATGAGGATGAAACATGACATAACGTCCCAGGGGTAAGCACTGTTTTATTAAGATGATCCTACGAAGAGAATTAGTTTATGAATTCAAAAAAAGAAAAAGATGATAGTATTTTTTGTATTAACTGGTTTGTGATCCTTGCGGCATCCGGGACGTGAGTGTTTTGACTCGAATATGTGGGACAGGACATTCTGGACTGGACTCAATAGAACGTTTAAAAAAAAAAAAAAAAAAACATGAGAATCCTATGAATATGCCCCGCCCGCCTCCTTTCCATCACAGGCGACAGGCAATCACAGGTTGTGTCATTTTATTATGTTGAATTAAAAGAGATTACTCACCCCCCCCCAACCCCCTGTGTGAGCTTTGTGGTTAATGAGAAGTGAAATAGCAAGGATGGGGTCGACGCCCAAATACAAGACAGGCAACAAGTCAGTCAGTTAATATGGGATAAAGCGTTTTGATATGGTCTGTTTATTTTCCTTAAATCACAAAATAACCTGAAATGCAGAGCTGCTAAGCGCCTCGGTAATCACCAGAATGTTCACCTGGTTCAGTTGGTGCAACCTGTGGAACTTGGAGGATTTCCTTCCTGAAAGTTGGATGACAGAAGAGTCGGTTTGCTTGAAATGGAGCTACCAAACCAATCATTTAATTCTGTCAAAAAAAAGTATTTTAGTGAAATGCAAAGTAAATGTCAATCAGTCACATTTAATATGATTTACGCCAAATGCCCTTGCGGTGTTTTGCCTTGGACTTAAAAGTCCTCAGTTATTTTCAGTTTGTGAGTCGAAGATTCACTGACTTTGACTCCAGATGTTCGACTCGTATAAAGATCTGTTCACTTCGTGAGTCTTGTTCTTGTTCTTGATTGGTTGTAGGTCTATCCAATTGTTTTGATTGGTTGTAGGTCCATTCAATGGTCTGACTGGTTATAGATCAATCAAATTATCTGATTGGTTGTAGGTCTATCCAATGCTCTGATTGGTTATAGGTCTATCCGGTGCTCCGATTGGTTGAAGGTCTATCCAATGATCTGAGTGGTTCAATTGCATGGTGGCTTGCCATCCACTCCATTATGACAGGCTGGTATAGCGGCCAGGTATACCTTGAGGGAAGCCTCTTACATGCAGGCCTTGGAGGAAACTGAGTGACCCCAATATTACAGTGTAATGGGTCATCTCCGCACGGCACACACCAGCACTCAAAGGCTAGCCGGATGTATAAAGCGCCCTCGTTGACAGAGCTCTAGCGCTCTGTCAACAAATTATTTCCACTGCCTCCATGGGTAAACCTTCGTCTAATAGCCGGTCCAGCTGAGGGGCCAGGTGACCAGTCTCCACTTGTGAGGAGCGTGATGGAAGATTTCCCCCAACCGCCTGCGTCAGGAGATCCGACTGAAGAGGGAGCACCCACAGCGTACCCACAATGAGGGCCCTCGGGTCCACAAACCAGTCTTTGCTGGTTCTGGCGACCGCCATGGGGCCACCAGAACCAGTTCCACCCTGTCCTCCCTCACCTTGTCCAGCACCTGCTGCCACAGTGGGAGGGGACGGAATGCATGCAGACGAGCCCGAGGCCAACGGTGAGCCATGGCATCGGGACACAATGGGGGGTCGTCGTTCCGAATGGAGTACCATAGAGGACAACGTGTGTCGTGAAGCGAACAGTTCCACGTCGGCCCGAATCAACACGATATCATGTCCATGATCAGCGGGTGAATGCGCCAATCCGACCCTTGCGGCCATCCCCTTGATAATAGGTCGGCTGCCAGGTTCTGCCTGCCCTGAATGTGATGACAGGGAGAACAGGTGATGGTGTGTTCACATCCAAAGCGAGAGTTTTCCCAATGTTTTGTTTTTAAAATTCTTAGAGCCGTCTTTTTTTGGAATGAGGAAATATCTGCTGTAGAAGCCCCAGTTTCTCTCTCTGTCCACTACCGGGCGAATGGTGACCTTGTATAGCAAAGACTGAATCTCCCCTTTCAGGATGGAGGAGGTTGAGTCCAGAGCTGAGAGCTGAATAAGCAAAGAGGAAGTTTGACAGGCGGTGACCCAGTATATATACTGGGCTGGACTTTATGCCCGGGTGGCCCAACCACAATCTGTCAGGGCCAAGTTTAGACATGGTTGGTTTAAAGGGGCTTTCAGCTTTATTCAGGGGAGTGGTCTGGAGACAGCTTAAGGCATCGTAAGAACTCGAGTTCAAAATGAAGTAAAACCAGGCAAAATGTTTTTTCCTTGGAGGGATGGACCAAGATTTTAAATGCATGTGTTTAAATTGTGTTCAGACTAGCACAAAAAAAAGGGGGGGATGTTGGTTTCTCTTTTTCTCTATTGAATGATCTATTAAATCCAAGGTTGGGTGAGAATAGGGTTATAGGGTCATACCCTCAGTTTGAATTTTATCCATAGATACAATTTAAATGGATATAAATCAGAGACGCCACTGTTACACTTTCAATTATGGGTAGTGTAGTCTCCATGACATTGTTAATGAAACATGTTTTTCTTAAAAGAAAGTTGATATTGTACCGACTCGTGGCTTCTACAGGAGCAAAATGAATTATTATTATATATATATATATTATATACATTGTGTAATATTATGCCATTATTTCGAAACATTTCAAAACCTAACGCTAAACCCTAACAAACCCTCACAAAAACTACAATTCTGCGCCATTTTGTAATGTAATGCATCTTGAGGCAATGGCCTCATGGGTAAAATAGTTGTATTATTATAAACCTAAGCACCCCAACCCCCTCCCCGTGGTGGATTACTTTCGTCAGGTTGGTTTTAGTTTTAGTGTACGCCTGTGAAAATCTGCCCATTCAAATGAATTGACTTCAATTTCCTTATGTGTAACACGAAAAAAGTCAGATAATCATGCTCCGGGACTCGATTCAATAGATGAATATTCGTGACCATGAGCACGAAAAAGCGTGAGGCCGGGTTGCTTCAGTGACACACAACCTAATTCCACCGTTGCTATGGATAGTGGCCATTTATGATGTCACATCAGTGTAGACGTCCAAAATTCTGAGCGTGGGTGAGTGTGTAGTGTGTGAGTTTGTTCAGCGTAGTGTGGGTAGTAGTAGTAGTAGTGGTGCTGGTAGTTATTAGTAGTGTGGATACACATCTGGCTGTTTACACATAGAAAAGTGACAGAACTTGAGCTTGACAGGTATGTTTCATGGAATCTGTGCAAAACAGATCAGACGTTCAGCTTCTACACTGTCATTGTGAGTCTGCAACTCTTGTGAATTCACAGCGCTATAGACGTAACAAAAAAAAAATGGGCCTATACTATGTCTGGATAGTCCCAAGTTTATACTAAAGTCACGACAAACTGACAATTGATTCAGTGTTAATACTTCTCCGACGTTAATACTGTTTATCAGTTCTATCAGTATTAATCAAGACTCCCTGGATCTCAGGCAGTTGGGCTGAGCTGCAGCACAGAATGTTGGGATACGGTTAGAAATGTTTAAGTTAGGTCGGACATAATTGCGTTTTAGCCGTAGGATTAGAGTTTTGTGACTGAGAACAAAGCCAAATGCCAAAGCACCAACCGCTGGGCCACCCTGCTGCTCAAGATAATAATAATAATAACAATAATAATAATAATAATAATAATAGATATAATAATTTGCTGCACTCTTGGTCAAGATATGTAACTGCTCATAAACTATAAAGTTTATGGGATAGATTTTTGCAACGTGGGTCAGGTGACAAAATTGTCGACGTTTTTATGTGTAATATGTGTGTCTGCCTGCAGAACTGGAGCTTGGAAATGTTCTCTGCCGCATCTTATTCTCACTTCATATAAACCTCTGCGACCCAGATTTGTTGCTAAAAGTGGAATTTTTCACAAACCATTGGCCCAAACCTTTCAAAAAGTTTGGGCACATTTTGATATGTTTTCTGTGTATCTGCCTTGAAACTGTTGTGAGGGATTATTTTCAAGGGTAGCACTGCTGCATTCAAGGCCCGTCGGAAATGCTGCCCCGCTGCCCTCAAACTTCGGAAATAGGGATTATAACTATATAAATAATTAACAGTTTAACCGGCAAGAACAATTTTGACCAATTAATTCCATCAGTTAAATTGTTTAAATTTACTAGAATTTAAAAAGTTAAATGAAACTAAATTTTTAGTTTGTTTCATGGTAAAAAAAAAAGAAAAGAAAAAAGATTCCCCTTATTTATAATTATAACTTGTAAAGTCCAATAAAGAAAGACTATTATTTTTTTGTCTTTTTCGGGGGACAGCACCCTAATATTTTAATATTGTCGGATAACTGTTAATGATCGGTTAAAAAAATCTAAATTAGCATCCCTATTCAGAAATTTTTGATATTTATAATTTATGGACCTGCAATACCTGAGCACTAGTACAAATATTTACAAGCTGGTGTTTGTTTATTTCAATATATTTTCATTGTTGATAGACTACCAATTCCCAGGCCAGGAGGGATGGTCTGTACCTTACATTAAAAAAATGTACAGCGCTTAATCGTCAATTTTAAATCTATGTTTCTTTATTAATTGTGGCCTGCTGGCAACAAACCTTTCACCGTCTCTTAAATAAGCTGTTTCAGTGTGACAGGAGCCGAGAGCAGTGTTTACCAAGTGGGGTCGTGCCCCTAGGGGTACTGTAGGGGATACTCCGAAAATTACAAAATGTGTTACAAAATAAGGGTGAAAAATAATGTTTAAAAAACCAAACACACAAGACACATACAGTACAACGTTATGTTCATTATTTTTTTTCTCCCAGTGCCAGTGGAGGGGGACTCGGTTGATAGAAGATCTTAAAAAAGTAGAATAATAAAAAAAAAATATGTACGTTTTAAAATAAGAAACGAGAAATAAGAAATACAATTTAAAAAATATATATATAAAATATAAAAAGTAAGCGCCGAACCTGTGATCAGCCCGTTGCGAGCGGCGTCCTGCAGGGGGCGGCATCTGCACCTCGCTCCACCGGAAGCAGCGGCAGCCGGAAGTGGCAGCAGCAGTTCTCCGCCGGCTCTTCTCCCTCGCAGCCTCCACCGTCAGCACCACCACCACCTCCACCAACAACACCGCGACCATGGCGAATGTGGCCGACACCAAACTATACGACATACTCGGCGTCTCCCCGACCGCCACCGAGAACGAGCTGAAAAAGGTAAACGGTGCGAGAAACAAAGAGGGGGAAAAAAAAACGAACGAAGCGGTTGGATCCGGTCCCTGCGCCGGGTCCGGCTTCACGTTGAACCAGGAAACGGCTCCGTCTGGCTAATGCTAATGCTAATGCTAATTCCAGCGCTAGCTCCGACGTGGGCTAACCTGGCTAGCCGGCCTCCGTGTCCGTGCCTGTCGGGCCCGCGTGTTAGGAGTCACGCGTTTCGATACACGGGGCGGTTGTGTCTCTTCGTGGGGTTTTTTTTTTTTGTTTGTTTGTTTGTTTTTCCGAGGACTCTGCCCCCGGCGCCGGCCCAGGTGGCCGAACAAGGCGCGGTCTGCAGCTTAAATCCCGGCTCGTATCTGGATGCTAATGTTAGCGTGTCAGTTAGCTTAGCACAAGTTGCTGTTGTTGTCCTGGGCTGGAAAACGGTCAGGTTAAACGGTCTAATGTCACGAATCTTTAAAGACGCACAATCGCACGCACGGGGCTTTGTCATGAGGGTGTGATTCGTACGGGTTTAAAATAGTCAACCATGAGGTCAAACTCTTAAGTACTTAGTCAGCTACGGGAGGTTTACTTATTGTTTATTGACATGTATCATTGACACCCATCAATATTATTAATTCCGAAACATGTGTGGTTTTTTTTATTTGTGATGAATGATAAAACCGCTTCATACATGTTTTCATCATTATCCACCGGGGCCAGTGAACTCACATGTTTACTGGAGGTGTCCGACATTTTGAACTGTGGGGTTTTTATGACGAATTTTTTCCTCCATTCTTATATCCATTGGCAAATTGAATGCTGTGCTCTCATAGTTATTGTCAACCCAGCGTGTTCCACTGATGGTTAACTAGAGCCCCGCTCATTTACGTGCATATGTTTTGCTATGTATTTTGATACAGCAATTTATAAATTGACTTATTTCTATTCATGTTTAGCTTTTATATGTAAATAAAATATCATAAAACTTTTGCCAGTTGTATATCTTTTTTCTGGCTTTGATTGTATTTTTAATTGCTCTACTTACTTTGTTTTGTACAGTACTTAGAGTTGCCCTTTTATCATTTCACTGCACCGTACTTGTGTAATGCTTGACAAATAAAGCATGTTGAGCTTGAGCTTATTCCTTGGTCTTGCTGTGAGGTTGACGGTTGTAATCCCCTCTTGCGCCATAGTGGTTTGAACAGCGTGCGTTTCTTTGTTTCCAGGCATATCGCAAATTGGCCAAAGAATATCACCCTGACAAGAATCCGAATGCTGGCGACAAGGTGAGTGATGAATAATCCACTAAGTGGGAACTAAAAGTTACCGACAGGGTGTCTGTTGAACCTTGAAACCTCTTAAATTCCGCTTTACAAACGCAACGGCCTTAAATTGTCTTATACAGTGGTACCTTGACTTACAACTGTAATTCGTTCTATAAGAACGGTCGTATGTTAACAGTCGTATGTCGAAGCAATTTTTCTCATATAAATTAATGGTAACTCATCTAATTCGTTCCATGCATCTAAACATAATACATTTACACTCGATTTTAACCTTTTTCACATTAAACCGTACTGGAAGTTATAAACAATAAGTAAGCCTTATGAAAAATAATAAATAACTTAATTTAAATAGGCACCTTACCTTTTTTTTTTTGTGACGACATACTGGAGACGAAGAGTGTGGAGGAGGAGATGAGGGGTTGCTGCATGGAGGAGGAGGAGGTTGAAGCCCCCTCATTAACATTTTGCCATTTTTAACTTTTAGATTTATTTTCTTTCATCACATCTTCATTTGGCCTTTCTACACAACTTTGAACCTCACTTGTTTTTTAGGTAGCGTTCAATTGACACTTGCTTTTGCCTACGCTTTTGGATGGATTTAAAATATGCAACAACATTATCATGACACAAATTAAGTTGACGATTTACCACTTCTTTATTTGGGTGATGTTTTCTAGCAAACTCCTGAAATTTCTCCCAACCCTGAAAGAACGACCGTAAATCGGCATTTGATATCACTTCCTCTACCACCTCTTCCGAGGAAACCTCTTTCTCCAGCTGCCTCACTTGTTCTCCTTGCAGCTGTTGGAGTTCCTCCGTCGTTAGTTCGTCGTCATGCTCCTTTACCAGGTCTTCTATGTCGTCTTCGTCAATTTCAAGGCCCGGGTCCTTGCTTATAGAGACAATGCTCTACATAACCTCCTGTTCCTCCTGTGCCGGCTCAAAGCCCTCCCTAAGTCTTAGGTTGGTGCTTCCCGTGATGTCAAAACATCTTTCAAGGAGGGCTTTTGTAAAATGTTTTTTGGAGTTGGAAATAACTTGCTGGTCCATAGGCTGCAGTAACGGTGTAGTGTTGGGAGGAAGGAACTTTATTTTCATGAAGCTTAATTCCTCACACAACCCAAGTTCAAGCTCTGGAGGATGACAGGATGCATTATCCATGAAAACTGCGGCATTGAGAGGCAGATTATTTTCCAGAAGGTGCATTTTGATTGCTGGACAAACAACCTCATTCATCCACTCCCTAAACATAATGCCAGTGACCCAGGCTTTGGGATTGGATTTCCAATAAACGTCAAGTTTATTCTCCTGTATGTTGTACTTTTTGAATGCGCGCAGATTTTCGGAATGATGGACCAACAAAGCTTAATCTTCAGGTCACCACTCGCATTCGCACAAACACAAAGTGTGAGACGGTCTTTCATGGGTTTATGGTCAACCATCGTTGACTCTTCGGCACCAAGCGATTTTCATCGATGAATTCCTCGAATTCCTTAAGGTATTCTTCTGCTGTCGCCTTATCTGAACTGGCTGCCTCTCCGTGAGCAACAACACTGTGAATTCCCGTCCTCTTTTTAAACTTATCAAACCAGCCGCGACTAGCCTTGAACAACTCCTCTTCAGAAATCCCGGGAGTTTTTTGCCTTACATCGTTGTACAGTCGCCTTTTCACCAAGAATTTCTTGGCTGGATCTCCTACCAACTGCTTTTCATTCATCCAAGTAAGCAGCAACTTCTCAACTTCATCCAGTAGTTTTGGCCGCAACTTCGTCAGGATGCTTAACGCCCTTCGCAACATCAGCCTGCTTGAACTCTTCCTTCTTCTTAAGGACGGTTGCGATGGTGGAAGCCGTGCGGCCATATTCAGGAGCAAGTTGAGTCACGCGCACACCACACTCATATTTCTCTAGGGTTTCCTTCTTGGTTTCAATGGGAATCGAGCAGTCGGTTGCAAGTCGATACAAATTTTCGCGACTATCGCTACCCGTATATTGGATTAGTTTTAAGTAGATGTAGTCGTAAGTCGAGGCACCACTGTATATGAATTTACGTGATCTTCAGTTCAACAAACATTTTTGTCTGATTTAATTTCTTCTCATTTTATCCATACATATCTTTTGAGTCACATCTCACCAGGTTCTCCCGTCTCTTACATTTTTTAAATTTCCACAGTTCAAGGAAATCAGCTTCGCATACGAAGTCTTGACCAACCCGGAGAAAAAGGAGCTGTACGACCGCTATGGGGAGCAGGGCTTGCGGGAAGGAGGCGGGGGCGGCGCCGGGATGGACGACATCTTCTCCCACATCTTTGGTGGCGGTCTGTTCGGCTTCATGGGAGGCCAGGGGAGTCGGTCCCGCAATGGAGGCCGGAGGAGAGGGGAGGACATGGTGCATCCACTCAAGTACGTTTTTGTTGTGGTTGCCTGCGTGTTTTAACTCAGTAATGTGATGTGTTGTTGGTGCATATTGAGTACATACTGGCGGCTTGTAAGTCTAAGCTGAAAAACTGTTCTTCGCTGTACGGTAAATTAACGACAATCTTATTTCACAGAGTTTCCCTGGAAGACCTTTACAACGGGAAAACTACCAAACTACAACTTAGCAAGAATGTTTTGTGCAGCACTTGTAATGGGTAAGTTGTATTTTTCACAAATGTTTTTGCTATTTTGCAAAAAGACCCATGTTACTGTTAAATGTGGACGCTTGTTGGTCACAACTTCTTTCAACTTGTTTGTGTGTCTGTTACTTTTTGCAGGCAGGGGGGCAAGACCGGCGCCGTACAGAAGTGTGTGACCTGCAGGGGGCGTGGCATGCGCATCATGATCAGACAGCTTGCTCCTGGAATGGTCCAACAGATGCAGTCTGTGTGTACAGACTGTAACGGAGAAGGTGAGGTTCTTCAAACAGCAACAATTGTTAAATGGAGTTGACAAAGGCTTAAAATGTCACTAAAAGTGTGAAGTTCTTTTTATTTTATAGCTTGCTTGTAATAATAAACTTGAATTGTGGCCGTGTGTTAATTCAGATAAGGGACAGAGAAAAGCAGAAGTAAAAAGGTATCATAGCGTTCCACAGAAATGTCGCGCTGATCTAACTTCTCCCCGACTTTAGGTGAAGTGATCAGCGAGAAGGACCGCTGTAAAAAATGCGAGGGCAAGAAGGTGGTGAAAGAGGTGAAGATCCTGGAGGTGCATGTGGACAAAGGCATGAAGCACAGCCAGAAGATCACCTTTGGGGGAGAGGCCGACCAGGCGCCGGGTGTCGAACCCGGAGACATTGTCCTCGTTTTGCAGGAGAAGGAACACGAGGTAGGAGGGAACCCCCCCCCCCCCCCCCCCCCCAGATGTTTTCAATGTATATGAAATGAAAAGTTGGTTGCAATTCAAAATGTTAGATATTAAATTGAACCCCAACCATTTATATTCAAGCTTAGCTTAAGGGAATGTCAACAGTAAATGCTTGGAGGGCATAAAGTTAAATTTTTATACTCCCGATAATTCGGAAATAGACAGGACATACAAATATTTGGACAAACTGATTTCAGGTTTGAGCTTCGCTGTTCTGCATTCTGAGATTGAATTTGGGCGATAACACCACTATAAGTGGAGCAGCTATTGTAAACACGAGGCACATCGGGTGTATAAATGGCTTTGAACATAAGGTCACAGCTGGTGCAGCAAGGTGCTTCAAGTCTCTTGACCAGTTTCCCCCTTTGAACCACTGATGGGCAGATTGTCTTGACAGGTCTTCACGCTGGAAGAGGCATTATTTAGACACGACTGGCCCCGTTGAGTCAACATGAAGGGCCTAATCTCATTCATACAGGGTGCTGGAGAGAAGTAATTTTGAGACCTTTTCATTGGGGAACCAGGAAATGAATTGTGCCCCTCAATTATAATAACCTTTGGAAAGTAGTGATGTCACGGTGAGGGATTTTTACCACTAATTAAACTCATGACATTCACACTCATGACACAACACCAGACATTTTACAATTGGTGGCAGGGGTGTTAAGCACAGGCGCAAATTATGCACGGAGGTTACGCATGATGGTCAGACCTGAGGTCGAGAGCCTTCTTCCTCTTCTCTCGTATGAAGTGAAATGTGACTCCACAGCCTGTGCTGCAACTCTGCTGTGCGTGCAAGAAGCAGCCACTTTCACTTTTGCGGCATCCAACTTTGTATTGATTACGCGCTTTGTATTCTACAAATTTGATTTTTTTTTATTTGATGAATGTCAGGGCTGATATGTGAAAATTAACTAAATGGGTTTTATTTCTATTTTAAAAAAAGCAAAATGACCGTGGGGGTGGTGGGCAAGTAATGTAATCTGTATGCCCAAGCACGATGTAACACCTATAACCAAGGCAACCCTATTGGAGAGTGAGTACAAGCAGCATTTTAAGAATTGTTAGTGTAGCATATGAAGAAGTCTGATTCAACGGGGAAGTAACTGATGGTGGAAGCTCTAAAATTGTAATTAAGGCACAATGTTTTGTATTTTCCCATACCGTAAGCTTTTCACCACTTTAATAAGAAGCGGGGCTTTAGACTATGAGTGACACTTGAAAAGCATTTTCTTCTGTGTTGCTGTTCTCTCATCATGAAGGCGATCTGGTAACTGTTCATAGATTTGAAATGGAAAGGCGTTTGAGGTTAGGGGGCATAGCTATGTGAAATAACATCTGACAAGTTGTATGCAAAGAGTAAATGTACATTACATAGAACCCTGACTCACTAATAGTTTTGCTAAATGGGTAACAAAGCATACGTGGCTCCTATTGGACACAGGAGGTTCAGGTGTCAGAATAGCAGAAGTTGACAGAAAAGTGAGTCAAAAAAAAGAGAACAAAATGAAATTGGTAACTGGTAATGCTGGCCAACATAATTTTACAATGACATCTTATTATATACTTACTATGTGGCACTTTAAAATTTCTCATTCCCATCCACACCGACCTGAAGGTGAACGTTTGTTTTTTCCGTCCCGCAGACCTACAAACGCGACGGTAATGACCTGCACATGACACACAAGATCGGCCTGGTGGAGGCGCTGTGCGGGTTCCAGTTCACGCTGAAGCACTTAGACGGCAGACAGATTGTTGTCAAGTATCCTGTTGGCAAAGTCATCGAGCCAGGTGAGTCCACTATAGAGGTAGATTACCATTGATCCCAGGATCTCTTTTGCAACTGTTCACGGACAGTTATATACACACACACACACACACGAGGTACAATAAGACAGAATGAACAGTTAAGAATTATGAGGAACCATGTTCCCACTGCAGCTCCGGCTTTGTCCCGTCGAACAGAGCGTAAAGGAAATGTGTTGCGCTCCAGTTCAGAACCCAAGGGCCCAGCTGAACTTCTTTGACACTGTGCTGACCTCAAAACGCATGATCACTGTCCAAATCATGCAGATGGGTCTTGACAAAAAAAATATAAATTAAACAAGCAGGGAGTTTGTGACAAGCTCCAATCAACAGAGCGTAAGCTGCTGCCCACTGCAGCCCCCTAGTGGCGACCCCTGCAGCTGATGAGATCTTGAGCCAATCCAAACAGATCTCTAATGCCGTTTTCCCCAATTCCCATGTGTTTTGCTCCCCCAGGCTCGGTGAGGGTGGTGCGAGGAGAGGGCATGCCACAGTACCGTAACCCCTTTGAGAAGGGAGATCTTTATATCAAGTTCGATGTCCAGTTCCCCAGCAACAACTGGATTAGTCCTGAGAAACTCACGGTAAGAAAGACGCAGGCTTTGGCCACGTGTATTTACTTGTATAAGGATTCTGACTCAAGGTATTGGTACATTACATGTTAAAAAATGGAGCTGTCGAATAATAAATATAGCTGTAGGGAACAATACACAGGGTCCATTTTCGATACCAATTACAAATTTTTGAGTTCCAATTAGGCTTGCCACATTACTTGCCCACCGACCCCAATCATTTTGCATTTTCTTTTGTATTTTTTATTTAATTTTATTTTTGTAGAAATAAAACCCATTTCGTTAATGTTTGTATCTGCTCCGACGTTAATTATAAAAAAAAAAATTGAATTTGTGAAATACTAAGCTTGTGACCAATACTTAATCAGACGCTGGGGGAAGTGGCTGCTTTGTGCGCATTTACTGACGTCTTTCGTGGACGGGTGATATTTTTACATGATGATCTACAATTTTTGTAGTTTGTTCCGAGAGGATGAACTCATCGAGGACTTGCAGTCCAAATAAAGGGGAAGGCAAATAAGTGTGTGTGTGTGTGTGTGTGTGTGTGTGTGTGTGTGTGTGTGTGTGTGTGTGTGTGTGTGTGTGTGTGTGTGTGTGTGTGTGTGTGAGATTAGCAAATGCAAGGCACGGTTTGCAGTTGTTGTTTTCCAAATAATGAAAGGAGCTATGCATGTGTTCCACGTACTGCGGCTGTTTTCTCGGGAAATTAGTCACATGGCTTGTCTTGTTGTGCCTCTCCAGTTTCAAACATGAGACCAGAGCGGTTCTTGAACATTTTAATAAGCCCCTTTTGTTGAAATGGTCTGGCCAATTATTTGAACCAATCGGAGGTCTTGGATTGTGAGCAGGGGAGAGCTGAGGAATTTAAGTCTGGCCTCATAACTATTAGACCTCAGTAAAACCATTTCTTCTCATCCTCAGTCCACAGCAACTTGAGCAGGAACAGTTTCTCCTCTTCCTCGGTTACAACACAACTCCTGTTCAACATTTGGTGCTAACCAGATTAAGATAACGCACTTAACTAGATTAGTCTAATGAAATAGGGTAATTTTCCAACAGTCATCTTAGGGAGCTTCACTGGTGTTATCAGGCTGATCTCTACCGATACAATCAGACAGTTGAAAAACCTATTTTGTTTGTTTAATGTTTGCAAACGCAGAGAACATTTGCCTGCAAGTAAGTGACTGGTCCCTTCCAGTCAAATATTTGCAGATCTTGTACCAAATTTGCCTAATTTTGAAAGTGTTTCTCATGGGAAATTAAATGGATGTAATGGAAGTAACTGTCAAGCTGTATTTTGTGTGTGTGTGTGTGTGTGTGTGTGTGTGTGTGTGTGTGTGTGTGTGTGTGTGTGTGTGTGTGTGTGTGTGTGTGTGTGTGTGTGTGTGTGTGTGTGATCCAGTCAGAGCAGTGTGTTCTGTTTTCCTGAAAGGCTAATTGATTGATAGGGCTGTGTAATTCATTTCTACATCAATTTGTTGACATTTCAACCATAATGAGAATTGCGAAAAAAAATTAAGTTTTGCCATCTGGCGTGCAATACAAAAATATTTTGCGGAACAGATTCAGAATGTCTTGTATAGAAATGTTATTACAATTAGGGCTGTGACAATTACCACAAATACTGCAGTGGTGAAAGTTAGAGGTGTGAAATATGAAATATAAACACAATAAACATTGTTAAGTTATCATTAGAGGAACGAGGGGGGTTTGGCGTCCCTACAAAGTGTTTTTACATGTTTTATTTGGTGGAACGGGGCACTGCTCTCCGCCATTGTCATTATGATGCACATTGACTGACCAAAAACGCTATTGGACTTCCAGGATCAGCTGACAGGTTTCCGACTGATGATTCGACTTTTCGTCTTTCAGGGGGCAACTCTAATTATTTCTAGGCTTGAGAACTTGTGATACTAGAGGTAACGTTGTTGAATATACACTGATAAGCCACAACATTAAAACCAGTGACAGACATAGTGAATAACATTGCTCATCTGGTTCCAGTGGCACCTGTCAAGGGGTGGGATATATTAGGCAGCAAGTGAACAGTCAGTTGTTGAAGTTGATGTGTTGGAAGCAGGAAAAATGGTCAAGTGTAAGGATCTGAGCCACTTTGACCAGGACCACATTGTGATGCTAGACGACTGGGTCAGAGCATCTCCAAGACGACAGGTCTTGTGGGGTGTACCTGGTATGCAGTGGTTAGTACCTACCAAGAGTGGTGCAAGGAAGGAGAACCGGTGACAGGGTCATGGACGCCCAAGGCTCATTGATGCACGTGGGGAGTGAGGTCCAGCCCGTCTGGTTCGATCCCACAGAAGAGCTACTGTAGCACAAATTGGTGAAGAACACACAGTGCATCACAGCTTGCTGCGTATGGGAGCGGTCAGAGTTGTTTTGGTGACACCAGGGGGCGCTACACAATATTGGTAGTTATTAGTGGTGGTTTTAATGTTGTGTCTGATCGGTGTATACGAGACCCAGACTAAAAGACACAAGCACAAAGTAAACAGTTGGAGTTAAATTTTGTTCCTATGGCAAACACTTCTCTTACGTGGTAATGCCCATAGTTGGGTTGTATGTACATGTTCGTAAATATCATTAATGGCAATTGAAGTCTAAGACTATCACAGTCCTAATTATAATTCTTTTGACTCTGGTGGTATTTAATATAAATTTTACAATTTTCATATCCATGTGGAAATTGAAACGATTGAACCGGGTCAGAGTATCTTTTATTTCTTTTAAACTAGGGATGGGACGATAGTACTCCCCATACCAGTACTGCAACCTCCTATCTGCCGAAACTGATCTGATATTTTACGACTGCTAAGCTGGTCATTTGCTTATGATAGCCATCTAAAAATAATCAGTCAAACCATTTCCACAAAGCCCACAACATGACTTGTACGGCAATGCTGCTTCCTTTTATTTAGGTACTCTTTGAATTCAATCACTTAAAAGTGCAACTTTTAACCGCAATTCAGTGCATTAAGATATCAATCTGCACGTGCTTATCATGTTTGTAGCTCACCACCGCTGTACTTCACAGCGTCCTGAATGAGCCGCGGATACAATATCACCGTATCATTCCGGGGGGATATTCATCAGACGATGCTATCGGATTGAAAGATGTTGTCCTTTATCTGATCCAGTCTTTTCGGCTAAAATCAGCCCCCGATTCTGAATATGGCATCGGTACATCCCTATTCTAAACTATGAAAAGCACCCTTTTGCGCTGTCGCTCCAGCCCCCCCCCCCCCCCCCTTCCCCAGCTCACTAACACTTCCTCTCTGGTTCCCTCAGGAGCTGGAGGACCTGCTGCCGTCGCGGTCCGAGGCGCCGGTGATCAGCGGCGACACGGAGGAGGTGGATCTGCAGGACTACGACGTGAGCCAGAGCTCCTCGTCCGGCGGCCGCAGGGAGGCCTACAACGACAGCTCCGACGAGGAGGGCGGGCACCACGGCCCCGGGGTGCAGTGTGCACACCAGTAGTGTGGCGCGCACACACACATACACACACACACAGATATACGCACACAAATACACACACACACACCAACCCGCCCTGTCCCGCTTTGGGAGAAAATTTGAGTTGCACACAGGAATAAACATGTTTGTGGTTCCTAGATTAACCGGCCGAGGAGTTCTCCAGAAACCAATCAGAAGCTTGATCTGTGGAGCCGAGGGTGTTTTCTGGTTTAATATTTATCTATGGACACTCAGCTTAAAACATCACATTGTTTGGAAAGTAATTCATTTTGGGTGTTTTTTCCAACACGATTTGTTAACCGCAAATTCATAAAATCACCACATGTGGCAACACAAAGCTTGAGAATGCCATTTTTGTTTTTTTTCCTCCCTTTTTAGTTCTCTAGTGTTAAACCTGTCAGGGGCGGGCGGTGTCCTGCTCCGCTTCCAGATATTTCCACCCACCCCCCATAGCCTCCTCCGGACAAGTTTCCAGAAAGACGTGTTTCTCGTTTGCTCGGTGTGCGTTTTGCATTTTCATAGTATTTACGAGAATTAATTTAAAGAATTTAACCGATGTTCATATACGGAAACTCCGCTGAGCCGCGTGAGGAGACGACAGCGAGGAGCCAGGACTCACTCGGTCACGGTTTCATCCACTCATCAGCGGTCCTTAGGATTTGTTTGTATCTGCTTGATTTTTACGGCTTTACTTTGTAGGTTTTTACTTGTTTTCCTTTCTATATATTTTAAATTCAACCAGGACGTTGTGTATAATATGGTGGAACTGATTGTCGGTGAGATTTTTCGGCTGCTGTTAAGAAAACAAAAAGGTGATTTAGAGGAAGAGAAATTACATTAAAGTGGCAAATGACAAAATTCCACAACGTGTCTGTGCTGAGATCATGTGTTTAACACTGCACTGATTTAAGAAGTAGAAGAAACAAGTGTGAGACCCATAATGAAGACAAAACAAAAGCTGCTTGATAAAACGTCAAATATAAAACAACCATTCTTTGGTGTTTTTGGAAACTTGGCCATGGCCCGAAAAAAAGACATCACATTGATTTTCCTCAAAGCTGTACTGATGTTTGCTCTTACAACTACTTAATAAAGTAGTTGATGTGCAGTGGTTTCTGGAAGAATTTAAAATGCATTTACTGAGATTCTCTCAAATGGTAAGAAGACTAAAGAAACTGATCAAATGTGAGTACAATGCATTGTACAAAAATGAAAATAATGAACAGTATGCTTAACTAAGGCAAACTAACTGAGCTTCACAGCACTAGTTGAAATAACTCAATGGTAACGGTATAATGAAGCAAAATAAAATATGAAAATGAAATCAAGACACTATAGAAGTAGCAGCGAGCTGCAGTGGCATCTCTGAAGTGTTGGTGTGTGTGTGGTTCTGAGTTCAGCTGTACTCAGAGGTGGAACTCGAGGTTGTATTTTGAGTCAACTATCTGGATTTCCTAGCTGGGAGATCAGCCGAGTGATGGAAAAATGTAAATGTATTTATTCAACCTCAGGAGTGTTAAATAACTGCTTTCCCATCTTGGGTCTGGAAGAAAGAGGCGGCTGTCGACTCTCAGTCTCTCAGATACGTAAACAGAGCGGCGCGTGGCTTTTGAAAGCCTGGGTCATGGACAGCACAGCGTCTACCTCTGCTGCACAATCTGATTCTGCTGTTTTCTACGGAGACTGAAAACCTGAGAAGCACAAAACCTTAAACAACATGCAAGAGCATTGCTGAGCTGCAAGATGTCAGAAAACATTTTTCCCCTCTGACGGTGAGGGTGCACTTCAGAAAGCCGGGGGCCGACGCTGAGAAATGAAATGGCGGCAATCCTAGAGGGTCTTCAGACTTCAATTCCAGTCTTTTCACACCAAAAAGGAGAGTTCGCTGCCCTCCAAACTACCATGTCTGTCCAAAATAAAGAGGCTGAAATCACAATCAGCAGCCAACACTGCACAGCCTGAAATAAACAAGCTTGAGGGACGAAGCAGAAGGCGGCACAAGAAATCTGGCTTTGTCAAGAGAAGAGAACCTGCAAATTCAAAGTGGAAATCGTCCGACATCTGGGTTTACCTTGGCCCCTCTAGGCTGCTTCATCAAACTCACTCCTCGCGCGTCCAAGCTTTGTAACCTTGGCACAAAGGGCGGACCAACTACCACCATTGCAACCACCAAATGGAGGAGCACTTGCAGAATGCAAATACATTAAATGTTTCTCTTAAAGATATGTGCTCGATTAAAAAAGGGTCAGTCATATAAAACGGTAATGGATTTGTTTGTTTTTACAAATGTTATGGGTTACCACTTAAACTGCTCATAATAATAATGAAAATCTTGAGTGGATGAAGAGGCGGAGGAAGCTTTGGAAGGTGGGTGCGTCTGATTGATTGATAGACACCAGGTGGAGTGGGTGAGAAGGAAGAAACCCCATGACTTTTTGACTTGGGAGTAAAAACATCTTTTTGTGTCCCAGACTGGGCCAGGGTCAGCAGTTGATGGTGTTTTTTGGTTTAATCCTTGTTCTTCCAGCTCTGCAGTGTCTGGAGACTTCGTCCAGGGAAGGTGAGTGTACCTGTGCATTAGTACTACTGGTGAATTTAAATACTAAAATTAAAACACTAGGTCACTTTTGAAAACCTCCAGGCAGTCGTGAAAGACATGTATGCAAGTAAAAGTACAAAGCTCACATTTATAGTTGCAAAGTTTGAAGTACTGGAAGTATTAGGAGTCATTTATTAGTATTTGGAGTAATTTTCATATCTAGTGCTCTGATATAACTGACCATAATACTTAATAAAGTACTACTGCAGTGTTTCTGCAGATCCTCATTAGAACTTACAATACAATAGTGTATGATGTCAGTAATCTACAAGGATATACCAATGAATTAAAACTCTTTGTGGAGTTGGAGTGGAGTGAAAGGTTGTAAAAGTAATGTATCATCTCTAATAACCTGTATAACAATCTATATATTAAGGATTGTGTCAGAACCGTTAATCACCAAAGTGATCGAACACAGATATTAAGAATAAGGAGTAATTAAAATACGCAAATTATTGGAATGAGTTAGAATGTTCTCTTGGTATTTCAGCATCAACTTCTCAGATTGGAGGAAGTTAGCTTTTTAAATGTACACACTCGTCAAATAACTACGTAGATGCAGGCGAACATCTCCATTGCAAGATCCAATACTCAATGGGACTGACTGACAGACCATGTAGTCCAATAGAAGACTACATTCACGGCGAAAGGTAGAGGAGGTGAAGGCGCTACGCTCATGTCCCGCCACCACTCGGGGGTATATAAACGCCGCTCACCTTCGCTGCCGAACGCCCCCGGAGGGCACCGTACCGCAGCACAGCAAAAGGTGTGGTCCCTCCTCAGGGAACCGTGGTTACCTGAGCAACCTAGACACTCCCTATCGCAGAGACTGCGATCTATTACTCATTGGGACAGTATACCATCACGTAACAGTACGGCGATCACCCGAGGGAGGTCCACATAATAAGGTACCCCACACTGTAGTGTCGGTCCCAGACATGCCAGGGGACATGTGAGGAAAATGCTTGTGGGATACTTTCTGTAGCATCCGCATACTCAAACCTGTTCTGGTCCGGGAGCTCACATTAGGCCAAAGGAAAGGTCTGTGGCCTTCCGCAGCGTCTCCTCATGCAGAGCCAGCCTGAAAGCACTGGAGCAGGGCTGCGTATTAAGGCCGCCTGCCCTGACAGCCTTTTCCGCCAGCTGCTTGGCCTCCTTGGAGGGTAGGGTGGGCCTCTTTTCCAGGCCGATGCCTCCCCCTGGGGCTAGGCAGCCGGTGATGGGGCCCTCCACCAGAGGGAAGTACAGGTAGCCCAGCTCCTGGGCCTGGTCCACGTGGAGGTAGGCCTCGAAACCCCTCAGCGGCGCCTGTGCTGAGAAGAGTTTAGTTTGTGGGATAGATGGAGAACTTCGAGAGGGGGCTCCGGAGTAGGACTTTACGTCAAGCATGGACACCTACGTGACCGGTACAGCCATGGTGGTCGCTCGCTGGGTCACCTCAAGGAGCTCTGCCTCCATTAGAGTCGCTGAGGACAGCTGGCTGGAGCTCGTCTGGTAACTCGGAAAGCTCTTCTTCCGGGCTTTGCAGGATACTCGCTGGGAGGTTTGGCACAACGACTTCCAAATGCAGAGCAACCTAGCCCGGTATGGTGGCCGTCTCCCTGCAGTGTCTGCCGTCTCCTGGACGCTGTGTTCGTTCAAGTCATGAATTTCGAGAAACTCAACGTTGGATTCTCCTTACGCGAAGTAAGAAAAGAGGAAGATGAGTTGCAGTGTTATAGCCCTGTGTGGGACAGGGGTGCAGCGTCGTCCCTTCCTCTGCCATTCGGCGTGAATGCAGAGTGTGGATTTCATGATCTGTCGATCAGTCCCATGAGTAATAGATCGAAGTGCCTGCGATAGGGAACCTACCTCACGAACATGTGAGAGGATGGAAAAAGAGATTTGGGTTATGAGAAATGTAAGAATTCGAACATTAAAGTAATTTCAATTTGTCACCTTTTAATTTGTAATTTAGGGAGCCTGTGATGCTGATTTGATCACTTTTTTTAAAGAAATCATGCATTTCAGAGGTCATTTCGTTTACAGCATAAAAAAGATATCGTGCCTCTTTAAATTCGGAATTTGAAACTGAATTATTGTGCAATGTAAAATGCAAAAATAAATATGGAATTGAGGATACAGGTTATCAGCAAACTGCATATTTCTTTTTAAAGAGTTAACCTGCTCAGAATTAATTAGCACAATTTTGCAGAGAGCAAGGGATGTTCTGCCTGATGCTGCCTGCTTTCATGTGCGTAGGCATTGCACACGCTTACTGGGATTTTGCAAAGTTTAAAATCAATAGAAATTGTGAACATCTTTCCAGTTAGTTTCTAACCTCCGGGGTGTGTCCTGTCATCAGTCCTAAAGCTGCATATTTACCTCTTGAGTGCCACAGTTCTCCGTTTGAATAATAACATTTCCGTGGGTTTTGATTAAGTTGGATATTTTCTGAGGGAAACTAGAAACATTATGTCGAAGTATCAATCATAATAATAATTGAAGTGTTATTTACAGACTACACAGGAAGGAATGAACAAACTAAAAACAGGCAAATTTGTCTTGCATATCGCACTTTTTTCAAAAATACATATTTTTTACATTGTACAGTTGGTCAGTTTTCCTACCTGTTTGTTACTGCACGTGTTTGTTTACTAAGGTACAAATAATTCACATTCAAACTCATTATTTTAGGCTAGAGCCCAAAAGACGTATCACCCACTCCCAAAAATGTCCAACTCAAATGTCCAGCTGAAAAGAGTCCTTCATCGACACCCGAATAATTGAGTCAGGCTCTTGGAAAGTTTGTCCAAGTTTATTGTCTATTTAGTGTCTTCTTTCCTTCCTCCGCAGCCGGAATTCTCGAGTCCCAACCCAACGCATCCTCAGTTTTGGACGGAGATCCTTTCCCCCGCCGCCGCTCAGAAGGTGCTCTGCAGGAGACACTGGCAGCCGCAGCCGGCCGGGCACTCGTCCTGGCGGCGGAACCAGTCCATCATGTGGCTGGTGTGGCCGCCGTGGCCGCAGCTCAGACAGAAGTTGGAGGAGCCGCGCACGGCCACGTGGCAGATGGCGCACTGGAAGGTGAGACGCTTGCAGACGGCGCACTGCGTGCCCCGCGCCTGGCTGCGGCAGTGGCAGCAGTACACCCCGAACTCTGGAGGGTTAAAACCAAATAGTTGAAGGATCTGTCAGCATCACAACGAAATAATCCCAAAAGCAGAGCTGCTGTTCTCGCTTGAATTGTTAAAGCCCTGCAATTTAGATCTTGCAACAGAAGATCTCATTTCCACTATTTTATTTTTTTCCAAAGTGGAAATTGGAGAAAAAGAAGTCATGGTATACAACTGAACAGTATTAAATGAATTCAGCTAAAGCTGAGGCCGTAATTGTTGACCACAACTTAAAAGATGGTGAGAAAGCTTATTCTTGGCCCGCTTCTAAAAGGGAAAAATTAAGTAACTGACAATTTTTATTTTGTTAAGTTATTTTCAGGACTGTTTCTCAAAATATCATTCAAATTTTCCTAGATTAGAAATAATATTAAAAATCTGTGTGTTGTGCCAACTAGTGAACAAACTGAAACTCTATCTGGTCCTTTTAATGCACCAGCTACAATGCTGACCGTTCGCCCAAGGGTTTAGATTGTCAAACAGCGTTGTATTGGTTTCTTGACCTTGAAATGCACAGAAACATGTTTTGGGTTGATCTATTATCTGCTTGAATGACCTTCTGAGGGCATCTTGACCCCGTAAATGACCCCTTTGGATCTAAATGGGACTTAATTTAAGTCTGGATTCAACTGTAAACTCAAACATGGAAAAAAGCTTATCAAGCCAAGAAGATCTGAAGCAGCAGTTTCACTTTGACTAATACTAGTAATGACCAATGGCTGCTCTTTTGACAACCATTTGAGTAGTTTGCAGTTGAATTCCCATTGAAATTCAAGGAGGTTGAGATCACGGGGTCACGGACAGTAAGTCACTTCTAAAAAAGATATCCGTCCAAACACTTTTGGTTCACAAAAAAAAAAAAAAAAAAAAAAAGCAATCATGAAACCAACAAACTCTACTTTGAACTCAATAATCTGAACTTCTAGAGTTCACCAAATGCAGTCCAACTACGTATGGTCAGCGCTGTCCTTAACGTCTTTTTCCACTTCAGGCTGAAAGCAGTTACGTACGTTTCTAAACACAACATGACCGACTGAGCTTTTCCTCTAACTGAACTCACCGATGCCCTTGTGCGGTTCGGGAGGACAGGAGGCGAACTTGAGGACGTCGGCTCTCTTCTCCTTCAGCCCCCAGCGATGGAGGATCTCGCCGTAACACTTCTTAAAGTCGTCGAACTGCAGCGTGTTGGCGGGGTCCAGGAGTCTGCGGCCAGGGGAAACAACACGGGGGGGGTCAGGGTTATCTCACACTCAGGTCCTGCCCCCATCTACCGCTTCCATCACCTCTTGTTCATGTCGTGCTGCTCGCGCTCCCTCTCCTGTGGGTCGGCATGGACCTGGTTTCCGTAGCGATAGTCGTCCGGGGACGATTCCCCCCACGGGACAGCGTACTCTGAGTCCCGTCCTGAGAAGAGCACATAGTACAATTATTTCCCATTAAACTATACAGCGTTATACCACAGACCTTATGATGTCTTTATGCTAAAGTGCTTCCGTTCTTCTCTACTTTCTAATATTATTTCAGCCATGTTCAAGTTATACAATATAAATATATTACAATCTCTGTCAAATAATTAAACAAGAAAGGTGCATTTAGTAGAAATATACTCTTACCAGGGTTCCATGTGCTTGTGGGAACAGAGTCTGAGGTGCTGGAGCAGGAGCCAGAGGTCAGAGAGTTGGAGGTGTAGCTGGGCTGAGGGGGTGGAGGACGTTAACGCCAAATGGCACTAAACATGTACCGGATACTGAGAAACTAGACATTCAAGTAAATAAAGACAAAACGACCTATTTCTAATTCTCTTGGGCCCTTAATATACTCTCTACAAGGGATAAAAATATTTACGAGTGTGAGAAATGTACTTAATTCATACTAAATCACCCTTACATATTTCAGACGCGTTCTTTGATCGTTGAGATGATATTTCATGAAAAAGCAGTATCATCAAGAATGTCTATAAATATTAGATTTATCTGCTATCCAACGGCATAGGTGACTAATATTAGATGAAAAACGTTTGACCCTAAAGTAGAAGTTTACTTACAGAAAAGGATTAGGAGCACCGAGAGAAACTCCTCTTCCCCCTGTGATTTTATTCTCCAACTAAAATATTTTTTCCCTGATGACCCCAATACTCCGTAGTTACGCATACCGAGGAGTTTTGACATTTCCTGATGATCGGTCACTGAGTGTCCAAACATACCTGTGAATAATCCAAATAGTTGAAGCTCAAAATGATCCCGTCAGGACTCCCATAGCGGGAGTGCAGCACGTTTACATGCACCCTAAAATTCAGATTTTATTTTAGATACTGCGACCGTCCTGTGAATACTGTGATCCAAATGAAGAACCTGGTGAACAGCAGGAATCACCCCTTTTTTTTTTGTTGTTACTGTTGGGTAAACTAGGAATGGATACGTCTGCCATGTACAATAAAATAAGCCTGTCTAAACATGGCTGCTTTAAAGAATCCCAACAATGCAAACACCAAATTCATTACATCATCTTAAGATTATTCACCTCATTCTGACTGATGTGTGCATGTAACGGTACTGATAGTGGTGCAAGAAAGAAAACAAAGATGGAAAGATGGAAGGAGGGAGGGAGGGATGGAGCTTAATACCGGGCAGTCATGTATGGTCTGTACCGACCAGCGGCGGGAGGCAGAAATTGTGGGCTTCTGATTGGAGGAAAATGGGAGGGAGGAGAGGACCACGGCAGCACGGAGAGAAGAGATCAGCCGGTTTGGGAGGAAGGAGGAGGGGGGGAGGGGTGCAGACCAATCGGAGAGACAGAAAGACACAAGGATGAGGCATGAACACACGACATGCAACACAGCACACCGTCCAAACCAAACCGGTAAAATTGGCGCTGAGACGAGACGAGAGCGAGAGAACCTTCCATTTGTTTTTGGGCTGGTGGCGACTACAAAACTCATTCAGGTCAGTGGTGGAAACTCAGGGTTTGTCAGGGTGGAAACACTGTTCCACACACTCAAAACCGTTTGAATGGAAAGAAATTATGACTGAAGGAGATTCCTTCTTTATTATTTTGGCAGTAAATGGGCAAAACAATGAATTCAAGTTTAACTATTTCAAATAGTCTCTTCATTATATTATTTTCAGTGTCAATAATACAATCTCAATATGAAATAAATCAGCTTTTAAAAGCAGACGTTTGAATGGCATTTGGTTCATTTGACAGCTTCTCATCTATTTTATTTGAATAGAAGAGAATAGATCTAAGATTCATCCTTTCTTTCACATATTTCCCTCTGGGGATTAATAACTTTGTGGCAGGACACACACACACACACACACACACACACACACACACACACACACACACACACACACACACACACACACACACACACACACACACACACACACACACACACACACACACACACACACATATATAGAGATGATAAACCCCTAGGATTTTTAATCTGTAAGCAGATATTGGTGATGTACTTCATGTATGATGTCATGTATCATCCCGTCAGGACTCACATAGCGGGAGTGGTGCGGCGGCGGCATGGAGGAGCGTGAGGTGTGGTGTCCGTAGAGAGAGAAGGAGTCGTGGGACGGAGCCTGCGCCCTGAACACACTGCACAGCATGGCCAGCGTCTGCACGTCGCTCATCTGGCTGTAGTGGTCCAGACTGGGAGGGATTGGGAGGAACACGGGTCAGGGTGGGGACACTGGGAGTCCCACAAGGAGGTGAAACTACTTGGATACTGTCCAGAATCTGTTTAAATCACCAAGTGTTTTCACGTACAAAGAGGAAGAAAACAACATAGTACCAATAAGGCATATACACTACCCACAAAAAGTTAGGGATATTTGGCTTTCGGGTGAAATTTATGGAAAATGTAAAAAGTTCACGCTACGGTGATATTATATCATGAAAGTAGAGCATTTAAGTAGAAGCATGCAATGGTGATTTCCTCATCTCAAACAATTTATTGAAACAAAAGCCAACGACAGTGGTGGGTTTACCACAACAAAAAATGTCAATGTCTCAATAACTTGTCATGTGCCCTTGAGCATCAAGTAGAGCTTGACAACGACGTCTCATGATGTTCACAAGTCGACCTATTGTCTGCTGAGGCCTGGCCCCCCACTCTTCTTGAAGGGCGGCCCCCAGGTCATTGAGGTTCTGGGGCACAGAGTTACGAGCCTCTACACGGCCACTCAGCTGATCCCATAGGTTTTCTATGGGATTCAGGTCTGGAGAAAGTGCAGGCCACTCCATTTGAGGTGCCCCAGTCTCCAGCAGCCGTTCCCTAATGATGCCACCTCCATGAGCTGGAGCATTGTCGTCCATGAAGATGAAATGAGGCCTGTGTTGTTCATGCAGGGGCACAATGACTGGATGAATGATGTCATTCAGGTAGTATGGGCTTGTCACTGTACCATTCACAAAGTGTAGGGCTGTTCTGTATTGACTAGACACACCTGCAACACCACCACCACCAAAGGCTCGTCAGGTGACAACAGTGGCTGATGCATAGCGCTGTCCTTGACGTCTCCATCATCGTAGGCGGCCAACATTTCTGCTCAACGTGAATCGACTTTCATCAGAGAACAGCACTGAGGCCACTGGTCCCTCGTCCAGCGTACATTACATGACATTGCATTTAGCAGACACTTTTATCCAAAGCGACTTACAATTATTCAAATATCGACGGACGCAGTCATCAGGAGCAATTAGGGGTTAAGTGTCTTGCTCAAGGACACTACAGCATGCTAGCAGGAGGAGCCTGGGATCCAACCAGCAACCTTTAGATCACTAGACGACCAGCTCTACCTGAGCTACCATCCCCAGCATAAATGCTCCCTGGCCCCTGCAAGACGATGATGCCTGTGCCTGGTGGTGTGGTCAGGTATCCTTGCAGGTCGTCTAGCACGCAGACCACGCTGATGGAAACGGTTTTGAATGGTCTGACATGACACTTGGTGCCTCTCACCTCCCTTAAATGTGCCTGGAGTTGAGTGGCATCATCATCCGGTTCCGCAGGGCACTGTTCACAATGAAGCGCTCATCAGTGTGGGATGTGGCCAAAGGACGTCCACTTCTATGCCTTTCTGTGACTCTTCCAGTCTCTGTATCTCTGTTGCAACCTGTTGATAACACTCTGTGACGCTCTAAGCTCAGTGGCCACTTCCCTCTGAGAACATCCTGTTTGAAGCCTCGCAATGACGAGGTGCTGTTGATCAGTTGTTAGGTGTCGTCTTGGTCTCATGATGTCAAAACGTGAACAGCATGATGAAGAGGACTGTTTAAATACCAATTCTAATTGAACCAGGAAATGTATTGGTGGATTCATGGATCAAACACCTGTTGTGAATTTTGCTGTTCAGCTCCTTGTTACAGCAAATTGTGCAAAAAGTACTGAAACATTGAACAGTTGGACATGTGCATTCAGAAGTTTAGAGAAGGTCAAATTAAGTTCACCTGTAAAGGTTATAGTGCATTTTAGGTTCATCCTGAAATTTCACCCGAAAGCCGAATATCCCTAAGTTTTTGTGAGTAGCGTATATGCATGTGATCGATACATGTAAAATATATTTGGGTATTTTGCGGTATCAATATCTTGACATTTTGATATAATGATGAGAATTGCTCCTTCTAACTATTCAGTGTACCGTCTTACGTGTATTACAAAAATACTTAAATGGGACAAATTCAGTGTGATACAGAAATTAAATATTCATTTCTGACCATCGTGGTATTTAATTTAAGTAGAAAATGGTTGCATAACTTCCAAACAAGGTATTGATCTTTTTACATTTACATTACATTTAGTCATTTAGCAGACGCTTTTATCCAAAGCGACGTACAAGGGAGAATAACATTCAGCTACATTTTTAATTATCTATCTATAATTATTGTATATAGTATAGATTTGTATATTTTGTATTTTTACAGCTTATAGAGCTTATTGTGCGTAATCACCGGGTGTCACGACATTTCACTGCATTTATGTATGACCGTATGTATATGACAAATAATCTCTTGAACTTGAACCATATTATTTTAGTGTTAAGTGAGTGCAGCTCACAGAATCTCCAGCAGGTGGCGACCAAACGGGTGTTTGGCCCAGGGAGTGTCCGTGTCGGGGTCTGAGTCCGGACTCAGGTCCAGGCTGGTGGCTGCAGAGGCGAGGGCCCACACCTACACAGGGGTTCATTTCATGTATATTTGTTTGAAATTTGCCCATTAAGGAACATTTAAAGAGGGTGTGTTTTGTATAAATACAGTTAAATTTGTTGTGCTGCCAATGATATCTGTGACATTGTCTAAGATTGAAAAAGGCAGAGGATGAAAAAAAAAAGTAGAAATATTTTACCCATAAGTGACAGAGGAATCGATCCAATAAAACTGAGTTTATTTTTCGCAAACAAAAAATTTTTCATTCAATTAATCTGTTTTGGTTTCTGTACCTTTCAGGTTTGTTTGCAAAAAAAACAGTAAATAAAATGAAAAGGGTTGCAGCTGGGTCGTACCTTGGCCACATCCCTGCGTCCGACCGCCAGCGCCGCCGCCGCGTTCTTCTGACAGGTGTCCTGGATGTCGTTGACGTTCAAACTGAGGAGGACGAACAGGTAAACACAGCTGCACACACCCCAGTCCTTCTGTGCATTTCCTTTACACAGAATGTCATATCTCAATACTTGGAAATGTGAATCTGTGTTTAGAAAAACGCTGTCTGACATCAAAGAATATTTTTCCGTGAATGTTTTTTAAGGGAGCAAATACTTCCAGAGTATTCGCTCTCCTCTTCAAAACATATAGAAACATGGATGTGTTTCCTGGATAATCACGCGGAACTGACAGATTCTACAATCATGTCACCACAATGTTGTTTAAATTTAAGGGGGATTTTAAGCCAATGTCAAGTAGGCGGGTTGAGAGGTGACTTTCTACTCAAATTGTTATTTTCCAAGACAATAAATGGCTGTTCTACAATAGGACGACATGTATCATAACACATTTTATTTCATGTCACCATTACAGAAAATTGAATTGTTAATCCCAATTATTTCTTAAAATGTCATGTCGTGATCCAAACCGTCCAAGGGTTTCCTATCCCTTTCCTGTAACTTCTGGTTAATGTTGGCAGTCCAAAGAAGCCGCCCCAGGCCTGACTTTTCTCTTCTGAAATCTGTCAACACAATAACACTGATGAGTTCACTCACATGTAGTTCTCCCCAAGCACCTTGTGGACGGGCAGCAAACAGGAAATCTCCTGGATGATCACCTTCCCCGCCAGCTTGATGGGCCGGTTGCCGTAGTCGCTGCCTTCGCGCTTCGTCTTGAACCGACGGGATTTCTGACGGAGGCGAGGGGACGAGTGGAAGAAACACGGAGGCGTCCCAAACAGGAACAAAGCGCCACTTGATTAAAAGTGGTTCCGAAAATTATTTAACTTTGACTGAAAAAAGGTAATGACCCAGTACATTCCCCTCACAATTAACTCATATTAAAAACAAACAAAAAAAGTAAGGATTATTATTGAGGAAAAAAAAAATAATGATAAATTGAGCACATCCCATCTGATGGTACCAACCCGTGGTCTTAGTACACGTTAAAAGCATGTGACACAGGACGTGAAACAATGGTGTTAAAGTGACTCCAGTGGGAGGAGGAGGATTTTGAGCCCAAAGAAGTGACGTTAAAGTGTCCCGACAGCAGAGGGAGGGGTGGAGGTCGGGAGGAACAGACATGCAGCACGTTTACATGCACCCTAAAATTCAGATTTTATTTCAGATACTGCGACCGTCCTGTGAATACTGTGATCCAAATGAAGAACCTGGTGAACAGCAGGAATCACCCCTTTTTTTTTGTTGTTACTGTTGGGTAAACTAGGAATGGATACGTCTGCCATGTACAATAAAATAAGCCTGTCTAAACATGGCTGCTTTAAAGAATCCCAACAATGCAAACACCAAATTCATTACATCATCTTAAGATTATTCACCTCATTCTGACTGATGTGTGCATGTAACGGTACTGATAGTGGTGCAAGAAAGAAAACAAAGATGGAAAGATGGAAGGAGGGAGGGAGGGATGGAGCTTAATACCGGGCAGTCATGTATGGTCTGTACCGACCAGCGGCGGGAGGCAGAAATTGTGGGCTTCTGATTGGAGGAAAATGGGAGGGAGGAGAGGACCACGGCAGCACGGAGAGAAGAGATCAGCCGGTTTGGGAGGAAGGAGGAGGGGGGGAGGGGTGCAGACCAATCGGAGAGACAGAAAGACACAAGGATGAGGCATGAACACACGACATGCAACACAGCACACCGTCCAAACCAAACCGGTAAAATTGGCGCTGAGACGAGACGAGAGCGAGAGAACCTTCCATTTGTTTTTGGGCTGGTGGCGACTACAAAACTCATTCAGGTCAGTGGTGGAAACTCAGGGTTTGTCAGGGTGGAAACACTGTTCCACACACTCAAGAACGTTTGAATGGAAAGAAATTATGACTGAAGGAGATTCCTTCTTTATTATTTCGGCATTAAATGGGCAAAACAATGAATTCAAGTTTAACTATTTCAAATAGTCTCTTCATTATATTATTTTCAGTGTCAATAATACAATCTCAATATGAAATAAATCAGCTTTTAAAAGCAGACGTTTGAATGGCATTTGGTTCATTTGACAGCTTCTCATCTATTTTATTCTCTTTGAATAGAAGAGAATATTGAATATTCCTTTCATCTATTTCCCTTTGGGGATGAATAAGATTGTGGCAGGATATACATATATATTCATACATGATATATATACATATATTCATACATGATACACACACACACACACACACACACACACACACACACACACACACACACACACACACACACACACACACACACACACACACACACACACACACACACACACACACACACACACACGATAAACCCCTCGGATTTTAAATTTGTACGCAGATATTGGTGATGTACTCTATGTATGTAAAGTGTAAAATTCCCTTTATATTTCTGTGTATGTGTTTATACACACACATGCGCACACACAGACAGCCTCACCCGCTCCTTGTAGTAGAAGGAGGAGATGGAGACCGTGTCCTTGTCGGTTCGGGTGGGGCTGCCGCTGTACAGCCTCAGTGTGCTCTGGGACTCCGTACGCATCTTCATCGGAGTCAGGACACCGCTGTGGTATGCAGAGAGCGCCGACAGAGACCTGGAAAAAACACACACAAACACACAAGAATAAAAAAAAAAATTATAATTGGAAATTAAAAAAAGATGAAACATATACAAATAGCCAAAGAATTATAAAACTGAAATATACACAATATTAAAAATGCAATACTTTTCCCAGGAAAAAAATTACAAAACAGCGTCACATCACAATCACCGAAACAAGGGAAACAACGATAGTGATTTATCCCTCAGGACATGAGACCTTTCTTTCTTCTGTTTCTTCTATTAGCCTCACAATTATGGGCCACTAACTTTTATTGACATCTTCTCATGGGTTTATATCACAGTATCATCTCACCTGGGGGTGGGCTCAGTGGGCGGCACAGAGCGGTGCATGGTGATCGGCCGTGTGAAATACACCAGACAGCCGGTGCCGCAGAAGCGAGCCCCCGAGGTCCGGGGGAAGGGGATGTTGGCGTCCTGTTGGAGAGAGGAGCATGATCACTCGGATGTAAACCAGGACTCAATGTCTGGCACACTTCAATCATTTGAGGACTCGGCAAATCCCTGGAGGGGAACATCTCTTTAATATGAAAGCTAAATATCATGCTGTATCTGTCATAAAGATCATCAAAGACATATTTTAACGGCTGATGTCCTTGTGAAACAAACTATTTCGCATCTCAGTTCATTGTCTTTATACGATGAAAACACCATGTGCAATTACTACCATGTGTGGAAGTTTCTTATTTGACTGAAATAAAAAAGAATCCACATTCTTGACCATGATCCAAAAATATTGTGCATTCGCGGTTGAACAAGAAAGTAAATTAAAGGCAGAGAGGAGAAAAGACAGAGTATTACTGTATATCTGATATTTACTCTTTCTGTGCAGATGCATTTATTTCCTTGGCAAATATCTTCCCAAACAGAACTTAAAAGGCTGAGGATTATGGTGTTTGACACTGCGCTCCGTCGTACCTGGTAGGAGCCGTAGGTGTTGGTGACCCTGGGGAAGGCGGGCAGGGCTGGCGTGACTGGGTTGGAGAGGACGTAGGGGGTGGAGGCTGGGCCGTCCTCCTGGGTCTGAAAGTGGGAACCAGAGAGAAGATTAAACACGAGGATGAATAGTACAATGAAGCTTGTTGAACTTTCCTGCAGAACCAACTCAGATAAATAGATTTGCTGGTGACTGACTTATTTAATCATTTATTTATGACTAAGATGGCAATGTTTGTGTGTGTCCGCATGACTTTATTCTAATGTAGTAAAATGATTTTGTAGGACAATAAGAATGTAGTTAGTAGTTGTGTACATGTGGTCCCACAGTACTAGGTGTTACTGTCCTACTTGTCGTATAAGCTTGTCCTGTTTGTATAATCACATTTTACAGCCTAGTTTATAGACACCATCATTTGCCCCATGCTGCAACGACCAAATGTGGATTTATACAGTACCATCTTATGGAATGTGTGTGGAACTGAGGGGTTCCCACCATGTCAGATTCCAGACAGGACACCAGCTGTCGAACGCACGGCTCCAGACAGTTCTGGTTCCTCTTCACCTTCTGCAGCGAAGTGTCCGTCAGGATCTACAGAAAGTTATCAAACGGTCAGAATTAGTCTGGTTGTCGTCAAAAATCGGCATTGGTTGTATTTCACATGAACTGTAAAGAGCCTGAACTCAGCAACATCTCAAAAGAAAATACAAAAGAGGCAAGCATGGGGGGGTGGATAGATATATTAAAGTAGGGTTGAAATGACAGACTACTTAATTAGTCAATGAAAAAAAAAAAAAAATATATATATATTTTTTTTTTTATAATTACATTTTTTTTAATATACATATATATTTTAATTAAAAATGCACTTTTAATAACCAAAGAATCTGTTTAATTATGCATCATGTAAAAAACTTTAATGTTTGCCATTTCAAACCTGTCCAAGTTGTGGATGGCTGTTGTTTCCCCATATTACAAAACAAAAAGTTATGTTTTGGACTGATGGATATTAAGCCATTTCACTTCATTATTATTATTTTTTTAAAGACTCTTTCCTTTGTAAACTTCCGTAGATTATGTTTAAGTTCGGCCTTACCTTCTGTATCTTTGTCCTCATTGCGGCTGGGATGGTGGTGGGGGAGACAAACTGGAAGGAGGGGGCGGCGTTGTTGGGGTAGTGGGCCGGGAACTTGACCACCAGACGGACCTGCTGGCCCCCGAAGTGAGCAGACACCACGCAGCTGCGGTTCACAGCGTCCATCTGCATGCAGGTTTGGACACAAAACGCAGTATAAGATGACTTCTTCACCATTAGATAAAAGCCAATTCTATGCCCTACCTTTCAGAAGTGGTGTAACGGATCGGAGTTGATCCGTAAGTATCGCCCCCCCCAGGGTTCGGCTCCCATGTAAACCACAGATCAATCGCAAAATTTAACCATCCTAGTGAAACACAGATTTACTGCCACTGTTACTTTTTAAAGTAAAAATTCCATAAATGAGGAGGAAGAGACTTGAGACCCGACACTCAAGCTCAGCTGGAGCGCAGCTCGTGCCTTCTAATAATTCCTCGAAAAAGTGTGCCCCGATTCAATAAAACAATGTTTCACAATATGCACACTTGATTTGTCCACTGGAGAGGGCAGAAGACCTGTGGACGTGGTGGTGAGGGAGAAAAGACTCACTCGCAGTGTGTTGAAAAGTGTCTCTTTTCAGAGAGCCGGATGATCCTGCTCACTGAAAAGAGTCGGCTCTTACAGCTCCCAAGTATTTATTTTATCCATGAAATTGTATGAAATATTTTGTTTATTATATATTTATGATATTTATTCCACTACAAAAAAAATAACATTATTTATAACGATTTAATGTGACTATACTCAAAGTTACTTAAAGGTAAGTGTTTCCTTTACAAATCAAGACAATAGGGTGAGGGTTGGTGCTGAAAAAAATAGATGTTTAAATCGAAATTGAATCGTGTATTGAGAGACGCAGACTTCTCTACAAAATCGACTATAACTCGCTTAATTCGAAACTGATTTTCATGAAATTTAGTTTGTTATAAACGTGACAAATTGAACATCATATGATTTTATACTGGAATTCAATTCAGTTACTGGGGGCAGATCTTATATTTTTTCATTCACTTCCATGTTTAAAGGGAGAAGGTACTGTGTCATGCATGCCTCATATTGCACTTTAATTTAACAATTGATTGTTGAATATTTTATATATTTTAGATTTTATTTAAAACATTAGACATCTCGTAAGTTGTTTTCATTTAAGAGCATGGAGAAAAGTTCCTTTAAGTGTTTTACAGAATAAATGGAAGGCAAAGTTATATTTGTCTTCCTTTTTTTTTTTTCTTTTTTGGGGGTTTTGCTGATCCGTGACTCAAAACCATGAAACGAACTAAACCGTGAGTTTTGTGATCCCTCGCACCCCTACCGACCTTTCAGATTCCACCCAAAGTCAGCTCACCTCTACGTTGACGTTCCTGATTTGCAGGTTGACCAGGGAGAACTCCTGCTGCAGCGTCTGGGGAAGTCCCGGACCTGGGGCTTCGTGGCGTCCACTGGAGCCCAAGGTGGACCGCGCCCCGCCCTGGTCTGGGGAAGCAGGGTCAGGTGGGAAATGCTGACTGGAGTGCGTTTGATACGGCTCCTTCATCCAGAGACACAAAGTACGTTTCACATTCACCCACTCACTCACTCTCCACAAGGCTGGGATGGCATTAGACTGTGTAATCCATGTAGCTGGTTTTACTAACCCTGATGAAGCAGAAATATTATCTTTTCTATTTGGGACAACATGGCGCCACACATCGCCAGACTCATTCGCAAATGCGTAGTCTGGGATCTCTCCGTTCATCTTAGATTTCCAAAGGGCGTTACCAACAGGCGCAGACCATAATGTCTCTGGACTCAATTGGATAGACCAATCACAGCAACAAAACATGTGACGTAGCGCTGAGCGAGTTGGTAAATTAAACTTTTATCAAATCCTGTCTTGATAGAGGAGTCAGACCGTTCCACATCAGCGGCAGCCATCTTGGTTGTTTAGGAAAATGCCTCAACGGCGCTCCTCTGCGTCGTCATGGTATCAAACCCGCCCCATATCGGATAAACGGTTGTGATTGGCCCGACCCTGGCGAGGTCGGGTGGAAATCTGTTTCAATGGGAGGGCGGCTAGACATATTCTGCAGAGCCAATGAAACATTAGCTGCAGAGTCGTCTGGTTCCCAGGCTGACTTATCCTGGGTTTTTATTTGTTTGAATCGTCGGTTCTTGGCTTAAAATGCAATTTATCAATTTCTCAACTGAAACTGAATCTTTGCTTTTGTTTTTCAACCTTTTACTTTTCATTTTATTTGCATTTAGAGTCTGTTTATTGCACGTTTATAGTTTATATTGCACATATCAGCTTCTGGCTGGAATACAAAGCGTACTGCTGGAATGAGTCATCTATAAACACATTGAGGTTTTTTTTTAGCATCCACTACTAACATCGGAAGGGGTCTGGGAGCCTCGCACTGTGAGGCCCGTTGCATAAAGTGTTGTTGCACGCCTGATGGAGCCGGCGTGAATTGAAACACTGATTAACATGGCAGCATATCTGAAGCATCGACGCGACGCCGACAGGACGGGTGTTACTTCAGTTTTAATCAACTGACATTATCTTTTATAAAGTACTTGCATGTTCAAAACTGCAGTTCTGAACATACCGTACAAGCTTTATCACTATTTTCAGCTTATTTCTGTTTTGGCCAGGGATTAATTTATGAATGTACATAAACCCTTCCCTACGACTATTTCTCTCCAAGATAAGGTGGGGGGCAGTCTTGTGCTCTATAATGACCGAATGGGGTTCAGGTGCTAAGTAGGCGGGGCACCTGGCTCTACAAAACAGCCACCAGAGTTTGTTTGCGTTTGATCTTATTTTAGGTTCTCACGCTATACATTCACACCCTATGCTACCAAGTTACTAATTTACCATTTTCCATACTGTCTTTTTGCTTCAAATATTGTTATTTTCAATTATTTCAATAAATCAATTTGCTTATTCCCTCAAGTTTTAGTTGGCCTCGCATTTTTGTCACGACCTTAAAAGTCAGGGTTGTGACACCGTGTTCACACAGTGTTCTCGGGCGTTCCATACAATAATCCTATCGATAATAATGACGATGACTTTGATGTGGAAATCCTCACCTTGCAGGTCATCGGCGGAGAGCCCGGCGCTGTGCTGGGATTCGGGTTCCTGTGACGACAGAGTCTTCTCGGGCTCCATGGTCAGAGCCATCCCCTCCAGCAGCTCGTCCACCATGTCGTTGGCACACAGCTAGAAACGGAACACACACAGCCAATGTCAACTTACATCCCACCTCTCCTCTCGCTCATTTGAGGCCAACATTAAATGAGGAACTAACCTTCTGCAGCTGCGGATCCACCCGCCATATTCTCAACGTCTGGTCTCTGGACCAAGTCACCAGTTGGCAATCCTTGGAGCCTGCAGAGACGACCATCTCAATAAAAATACTGTAATTACAGAGTTTTCTTAACATGAGGGTGTGAAGGAGACACCAACAAGTTCAATTGGTAGTAATGAGTCTGTGAGTGAGGGCTGGGTGTAGAAATACTGAATTGCATAGATCATTTTAATTATACTATTAATTTGAAATATCCTGTTGTGCCTAATGCTGAATTCCGATACATAAGTAGCTTATTTATTCCTTGTTGGTGAGTTGAAAGCAAGACAAAAAGTTTGTACAGTAAGAGAGCTGCAAAAAATAATATATATATATTTTTTTTTAAATCAAGCAAAATTATCTGCCAACATGTTAATCTGTCAACATGTGGTTTAAAAACAAATGCAATTTCATGCTAAAATAGTCCACACTGTCAAAAATCTCCGAATAGTATTTATTCATTGTCTTGAAACTTCTTTTTTCAAAGTGGAGGGCATTTAAAATCTGTGACCTTCTTTCTGTGGTCGCCACTGGAACTCCAGAACCACGTCGTCGTGGCCGACGAAGGCGTGCACGGGGCTGTTGAGGTCCAAGGTGCTCCACAGCAACAGGCTGTTTTCCCTCCGGAGCTGAGGAACCATCACTGTCACAAGGCCGTGGGAGAAAGGCTAGGACACACACACACACACACACACACACACACACACACACACACACACACACACACACACACACACACACACACACACACACACACACACACACACACACACACACACACACACACACACACACACACAGTTCTTTATTTAAAAAAAAAAAAATAGATTTATGCTTTAAGTGTGTTTCTTGTTTAGGTATTTAAGCTGATTAAACAGTTGACATGTGATTCACAGATAGTAAACATTTTGGTGGACTGAAGAATTGTAAAATAAAATGTTTTTTGGATAGTACATGCATATACAAATATTTTAATATTAGTATTACTAAAATTCTACTAAGAGTGGCAAAAGAACATCTTAGCCTGAAAGAAAACATTTTTCCCCCATTGCACACATTAAAAAATATGCTAAAAGCACTGCCTTAAGTCAAGCATTGTGTTGAATATAATTTATTTCTTCAAATTTCTTACATTTAATACAGTGCAACACATTACCACTGAGTAAAACAATTTTTTACTATTATTTGTAAATGTACAACAAAAAAAGATATAGTGTTAAAAAATAAAGCTGAAAACAACCCAAGATACAAACCCAAAGAATCCCACACAATCACTGATCATATCGGACACGCCTGAAATAAACTCATCATGAGTGCGATAGAGAGAATGCTTACCGTGTATCTTGCCTTCCAGACGGGCACCTGACAGGACAAGATGTTGAAGTACTTCCTCGGTTGCCTGTAGTCCCAAAACTACACAGAAAGAAACACTGGAGTTGAGGGTGATTTCAAATATTAGGAAAATGGTTGGAACAGGGAATCAGGAACAGCCTTCAGTTAATTTTTTAGGAAGACATTATATAAAAAAAAATATATATATATTTTTTTTTGAGCCAAGTTAACCAAACAACTTTGTTTAAAACTGTGAGAGACACACACACACACACACACACACACACACACACACACACACACACACACACACACACACACACACACACACACACACACACACCCCCCCCCCCCCCCCCCGGGAACCAGTTTATTTTCTGAAATAATGCTTTTTTTTATATTACAAGCAAACAATACCCGTAAAAATCAAACATGACTTTTGTCTCATATTTTATAAATTGATTTAATACCTGAGTAATAATTTAATACTCTAGTGTGGAATCTCTTGATATGTGAAGAATCATTTTTTTTGTTCTGGTCAGTTTGGATGTTAAATTGTACAAACAGGCTGGATCTGGCCTGTGAGCCACGCTCTTTTTACCCGGACGGAATTGTCCTGACTGGAGGTGGCCAGGATGTACTCGTTATCCGGGTGCCAGTCCAGACCGTGGATTTTGGACAGATGGGCGGCTACATACTCCACCGCCGCATTTGGTTTCTGGTAGGAAGGAATTTAAATAAAACATACATACATATATGAGCGTGCTAGAGAGTTAGAGAATTTATTTATTAGCGCTCGTTTTGTCCGAATTGGCTCCATTTTCATGGTAGAGAGAGCAGGATTTTTAGGGTATACAATACAATTAAACATATAGTCATGGAATTTTTTTTGCAATTTACCGGTATATGTAAACTGACACTTTTTGGGATTTTTGAACCAATATTTGACTATTAGGAAACATATACCTTAAAGCGTCCAAGGCCATATGACCTCACTGTGATCTCTGTGTGGGTTTCTCCATCTACTCTTTATGACATTTTAAGGTTTTCCCTTGATAGTGTCTATTAAACACTGTTATCACAATGTATTTTCAGCACGTTATTACATACATACATCATCCATATGAGGAGATGACACAGGCATGTGATTGTAGCGTCATCTCCTAATATAGAAAAACATACATATACTTTTAATATATTGTAAAACGTATGACCGTATATATTTTCAAAAAAAAACCAAAAAAAAAAAACGGAATAACATAAACAATAAAATGTTATTGATGTATAAAAATTATATTTCCTAATACACAAAAAAGGCAATACATGATAATGCATTGCAAAAGTCCTTTCATAAATATAAATGCATTTCTTAATGCATTACAATCTGTTTTTCTACAGATGTTTGTTCTTTCAAGGAGACTGAAGAAAGTTGCTCACTCTTTTGTCCCAGATCCTTACGTCTCCGTCATGACTGGAGGCCAGGAGGTACTGCTTCTTTCGGTTCCATTTCACTTGAGAAGCCCCAGCTAGGGAATAAATTAATCAATATGAAGATAATAATAATAATGACAATAATGAAAATTATTCGCCACACCTTGAATCACGACAAAACATTTCACACTCACCAACAGCAGACAGCGCCACCGTGGGTTTCCTAGTGTCTCTGTCAAGACAAAGATGGACGGATTAAAAACTTATTGTGCCAGCTAAACAATGTCATCAGCTGGGATGTTAGCGGAGGAAAATATACTTAAATAATAATTTTTTAGTCTACGAAGGCACATTTTAGTATTTTTAGAGCTTATAGAGCTTATCGTGCGTAATCACCGGGTGTCGTAACATTTCACTGCATATATGTATGACCGTATGTATATGTATGTGACAAATAATCTCTTGAACCACAACTTTGTATCGTCATTAAATCCACCCAGAACGTCACACACCGTCAGGTAATTGGTTATTCACCTTACCATGAGCTATTGTGCTCTTTTTAAGTGCAGAATTGCCAGAGTGAATGATGCACTCTGTACATTATATACAAATAACATCTATAGTTTAAACAGTTTGAGGCTATAACAACATTTCATGACAACATTTTGGGGATGTTGCTAAGCCTGTCAAAGAGCTGGGTCTTTAATTAGTCTATCCTTTACATCTTCTGATTTACCTGGTGTCCCAAATGTAGATGTAGGTGTCCACAGAGCTGGTGACGAGGTACTCCGGTTCAAACCACGACCAGTCCAGGTCACTGAAGTCAACACAAGTTTGATATTAATTCCTTCTCCACATGAAAATGCTTTGTAGAGATTCTATACTTTGACAAAGAAATTGTCATATAATCATTGTGTTTTATCCAGAAGTGGTGCCTTTACCAAGAACTGGGTATTTTTTGTTTTTTTACATACCATTACTTAAGCTTAATTATTTTGGTTTATTGACACTAAAAACAATAACTACTAGAATAACTCAATTTGGCATTGAACACCTTAGAATTTAGGACACTTCATAAAACTATTGATATCCAGCGCTTCAGGTACCTGATTACCCGCGTGTGCCCTTGCAGGGATGTATGCACGGCTCCACTCCCATCTCTCCAAACATAAAGGTCAACTCGCTGGTTGCTCTGTAAAAACACAGGAATACAACCAATGTTCATTCAGCAAATGAATCAATTTCCCCCAAAATTTCTCAAACTTCAGAAGGATCATACAGCCTGTTCAGAATAGAACTTAAGTTAAATTGCATGCCTGGAGAGAAAGTAAAGATGTATTAAAATGATGAGTTAATTTACTTACTTAAATGAAAGTTAAGTATTTCATAAGACTCACAGAGGCAGCGAAAACATGGGACTCTGATTTGTGAGGGTTCCACTGAACCGTCCCCACGTCCCACTTGCTCTGACGTCCGATTTTTCGGGGGGGTTCAGACGGGGTCTCCAAATTAACCACATACAAGAAGCGCCGACTGAAACAAGAGCCCTTGGTCATAAATTCATCTGTGCTGAAATCAGCTGTAATTACAAAAATATTTTTTCTCTCATTAGCTGAAGGTGAGACAGCTGCAATCATTTCGCACACTGGCCCCCATTCTCTACAAGCCAATTAAAAGGTAATATTTTGCAAAAAAAAAAAAAAAAAAAAAAAAAAGTTTAAATAAAAAATAAAAAAACTATCTAAAGATGTAAGAATGTTGAAAAGACAACCCCAGGACTGTGCTCAAGGCGCCATATCAAATGCAGTCCATTTACCATTTAATTGGCTGCTTAAAATGTTTAATATATAGTGTTTTTGTTGCTTTGTGTTATTTTACAGAACTTCAATAACTGTCATTATATTATTGTTTTGTTTGTTTGTTTTTTGTCAACATATCAAATGTTATGGTCCCTTGCAACTTGTCATTGGGATTCGGGCATTGATACAAAAGTTACTGAAACTTCAATATTAAAGTGGAAAAAACCCCCAATGTGCAGCCATGCAAACGTACCCCGACAGCACTGCGTGGTGGCCCAGGCAATCCACCGACATGGCGGTGGCCTGTGATGATGGGATAGAAAAACACATTCACACAAATATAAAAACACATTTCCACCGCGGGCTGGGCGATGTGTCATATTTCCTCGAGAAATTGCTCAAGGTCGATAGATATTTTGGGGATGACTATTCGTGCTTTCATGAGATATTTATACGCAAGGGATATTTAAGAAACAATCAATTGTAATTTGGATATTATCAGAGCAGCTGGAAGTCTATAGAGTTCAGAAAACGTAAAGCCTTTAAAGTCCACATTTAACTAAACTACAATATTATGAAAACCCAAATCCCAGACGCTATCTAGTCTCATATCATGACACCCGTATTATATTGATATTGTTGTTTTCAGTATTGTCGTTTCAATTTTAAGGTTTAATGCATGTTGCCAATGTTTGCACTATTCTTGTTCATTTGAAGTTTATTGTACATTGTCAATTTCTCTGCTTTTATTTCATTTGCAGGTTTACCGAGTGATTTTGTCTATTCATAATCCTTACTGTTTGTTGTTTGTTGTGACACGCGCTCCTGCAAACGCCGCAGTTTCGCTCCGGGGATGAATCTAGTGTCACGTCCACACCCAGACACGGGGGGAAGGGGGAGGACTGGGCTCGTCACCGTGTGAATGAGATGTTGACTCGTAGGTCACGGATATAAATATGGATATGAATATAGTATGAATATAGTATGTATATAAATATAGGTGTGTGTGTGTGTGTGTGTGTGTGTTCACACCGCGGCTGCCTCGGGAACTCCCTTCAACTCGGGAGCGTTTGTTTTGGAGTTGGAGCCACTCGACGTGACACTCCCACGCCCCAAAAGCCCGATTTCGAAGCGGCGCCGAGTTGCTTTACGTTCGACAACACGTCCGTTCTAAGGGCGAAACAGACCCCTCTGCGCGTCCCTCCCCTTATACCTGGGCGTCTCTGAACTCCACCACCACATTCTCGCTGCTCCAGCGTGCCGCCATCTTCCCATGTCACGTGACCGCCGGCGATCGTCGTTGTTGCCGTCGCGCATGTTGTGAAAGGTTGGGGCTGTCAATAAAGTTGACATGACCCAAAAAAAACAAAAAAAAAAAACCAGACAACAACCGTCGCCTTTTCTGATTGGCTGGCTCACCTCCCTCTCGCCCCGCCCCCTTCCCAATCCAAGATGGCTGCCTCCGCGGTGGAGCATGTTGTTGCTGACGCGGGAGCCTTTTTGAAGAAAGCGCCTCTACAGGTGAGTTTTTGGCTTCTCTTCGGGTTCCCCCGAAAGTCTATGTCAGCAAAACAAACCAGGCGGGAGGTGGTTTTTTTGGGGTCCAAAACGACGGCTTTGGTCGCGTTGTTCGATTGCTGCGACGGATGCCGTAAGCGACCGTGTCAGCAAGATGCAAATAGGTCGCAAAGCGCCGTTTCGTCTCGATTCTCGTCCCACTCTTACGAGTTTTATAATGGAAATCGACCCCGCTCTCCAAATGTATCAACCTAACAAATAATCGATTGCACAGAGCGCCTTTTGAACGTTCTGTAAAAACGCCGCAAATCTTTTATACGTGAGGTGAAGACTGACCCTCATTCATAGAACCCAGTCCGCTCCAAACTTGACCCCACGTTGTGTCGTTGGCGGCAGGAAATTGGAAATAATATCTACACCCTGAAAGACGTGGTTGAAGAGATCCGAGACAAACCCACCAGGAGAAGCCTGGCATTCCTGCCCTACCAGCTCAACTTCAAAGAGCCATTTCCAGAACATGTCCGATTCGGTGAGTTAAGTCACGCTGCCAACGTGTCGGACGGGTCTGGCTCAGGTCCGGTATAGGGCGGCCGTTTTCCCTGTTGCCAATGCGGCTTTGACGTTTTAAATATTTTGCAGTGACTGAGTTCTCCAAGAAGACGGGAGACTACCCCAGTCTGTCGGCCACAGACATAAAGGTGTTGGCTCTGACCTATCAACTGGAGTTGGAGCATGTTGGCACTGAGCACTTGAAGGACGAGCCAGACGTGAAGGTAAATGTTGACGCCCGTTACTACAGAAGTTGTTGCTACGCATTCGGTCAACCGACCTGATAGGATTATGACACCGATTTACATCGCGCCGGGGGTGCAGTGCGACGATTTGTGCCGCCCTCTCTGACCTTAGGCGGGAAACAAATGGTCGTTTACACCACGCGTCCTGTTTTGTTGTTTTCCCCGGGTCTCGGAGATGTTGATTAACTATTTTCTCTGATCCCAGGTTCAGTTTCAAAGCACACAGCGACACCCAGAAGCCCCAGTCAACGTGGCAGGATTCCACTTCCCCTCAAAAGTAAAGCCATTTGTTCTGAAGGATCTTACCTGAAAAAATGTTTAAGGATAAAAAAAAATGTTGATAGTCTTTGAATTGTATTACAATTCATGGCCATTTTAGAAGCCAGTGAGTGGAGCGACGAGTGGCCGACAGACTCCTGCACAGATACAGACCTCCATCCCCGCTGAGCATGGGCAGTTTAACAGCTTCCAATTCTGGAGGAACCCACTGCCATCTATTGAGGCTGACCTGTTGGAATTTCTAGTAAGTCAACCCCAATCTGTGTTAATATACTTGGAAGAGACTCGCTGACACAATACTCGTTTGTTTCAATGCTTCCAATTTTCTACCTGCTTTCAGAACATAGAGGACATTTCAGCATCTCAGGATGTCCACACAGAGGCAGGAGAAGGGCACCGCGAAGACCTATCTGCGGAAGAGAGTGATGAGGGTGAAGGGGAGGAGGAGGAAGAGGAGGAGGAAGAAGAACTTGATGGTGATGAAGAAGATGATGGGGGTGGCTGGATAACACCAAGTAACATCAAGCAAGTACAGATGGAGACAGGTGACTGGACGGCTCCCACTGATGTCAAAGTAGGATGTCTGACAACTGACTTTGCCATGCAGGTAAATTACTGTTTAAAATGGTTTAAACAATGACAATTTTGAGTCAAAAGCACGGGCCATGTCATCTTCCATCAATGTTATTATTTGATTGCAACAAGTGCTTCTTCTTCCAGAACGTTCTCATTCAAATTGGACTGCATGTCCTGTCCATCAATGGAATGCTTATAAAGCAAGCAAGAAATTACATTCTGCGATGCCACGCATGCTTTAAGTGAGTATAGATGTACTTCTGTTGGTACAGTTCACAGATACAGATGATTGAACATATTAATTTAATTTCCATAGAATGAAAAGTCAATAATCACATTTTGTTAAACATGGAAATTATGCAAAATAATTGGAAATGTCAGGGAATTTCAGCTGGTGTTTGGACTTGAGACCCTGAAAAGACATTAAAATATTTTGTTTTACTCATTAAAATTTTAACATCCTTTGAACTAAGGACAACAACAAACATGACCAAGGTGTTTTGTCCTCACTGCGGAAACAAGACATTAAAGAAGATTGCGGTGACCATCCATGAGGACGGCAGCCTCCAGATGCATTTCTCCAAAAACCCCAAAGTTCTGAACCCAAAGGGGTTGAGGGTAGGTGACTAAGATTATATACAATTGTGTGTGATTGCCCTCCGTCAGTGTTGGGCAGATGATTGTCTCTTCCCCATTTTCTAGCAATCTTTTTGCAGTATTATATGTTTAATGCTCACTAGCTTCAAAAAGAAAAGGGGGAAAAAAGGTTTTGCACTGTTTATCCATCAGAATCTGTTTCTCTTGACACACCTATATACCCAACGGAATAATGACTAGTGGTGGTGAGATTGACTTATTTTATACAATGATTATCACAGTTGTTCCAAAGCTAAGATCACAAGAAATCCCAAACTTCTCATAATGCCTTTAAATTCATCAGTTGATTTAGTGCAGGTACCACTACATCCTTTAACTTTCCCAAGCAGGGTTGTCCAACACCCAAATCTCTGTACAGAATAAATATTTTTGTCAATGAAAGCAAGCACTGTGAAAAAGAAATATGCTCTGGGAACTGACCTAACCCTGGTCCTCCTCACAGTACTCCCTGCCCGCGCCTAAGGGAGGAAAACATACCAACAACCCCCACCTGGTGGAGGACCAGCGCTTCCCCCAGCAGCGGCTCTCCCGGAAGGCTCGCCAGAAGACCGATGTCTTCAACCCGGACTACGTGGCCGGAAGCTCGCCCTTCTGCGAGAACGACATCTACAGCCGCGCTGCCAACCTTCAGATCCGTGACGGCCAGGGCGGGGGAGGCAGGCGCAGAACAAACCCCAACGCGGCCGGAAAGAAGTTTGTAAAAAAGAAGTGAAGGAGACTGACACAAGAACCACCTGTGCTCACGATAGCGACCAGCATCTATGCATCTGCTGTCCAAGGGTTGAGGCCAGCTAGTCCAACCATTACTCAATTAGTCAATAGTCAAACAAGAAGTTGTACAATAATAGACATCCTACTTTTGGATTAAATGCAATAAAGTACTTTGTAAACTACATTTATAAATTTCACATGCCACACGCTAATATATGAAACTTGCAAAACTTTTCATGTGGCTTTTTGATGTCATGTATCTGTTGATACATAAATAAATTGTTTAATACCAGCCCTCGTTCCTTCGGCATTGAAATGTCAAAAGATGAAATCTTTGAACTGTTTAAAGATATGAAATTAGGATTATGGAATCTTTTATTTACAGACAATTAGATCTTAGAATATTAAACACATTGTTGACTGGTTTTACATTCGCCCCAAACCACAAAGTAATACGCTTTAAAGCAATAACTTCCCTGATTTCTCTAGATGCCAAAGTAGTATATATTTTTATAATTTATGAGTCGATAAACATTCTGCAAATTTCAAAGACCATCGTCAATATGGCGACAGCAGCGGCCGATTGGCCGTAACTCAAGAGATTTCGTCATCGTCCGTTAAGGTTTCTACATCAGGAGCCCCGGACATAGGTGCGTTCAGGATAGCATCCAGCTCTGGGTCAGAGAAGTTCTCAGTTGATGACGGCTCAGGGTGTTTAGGCTCCTCAGTGAGAGTAGGGCCTATTAGAGGTTTCTGTTCCTCTGTTGGTCCCTGGACGTCACTGAGCTCCGGCTCTGCTGTCGTCAGGCCGCTCAGCTCGGCGCTGAAGTCCGCTACCGGCGCCGCGGTCTCTCTTTTGGGGACTACAAATTCCAAAGGCTCGAGTATAGTGATTTCATCAACACAACCCAGGCTGCCGTACTTATGAACTTGCGTAGGGGGAACACCTAGAATTTGGGAAACGATAGAAAGGGGGAAAAAAAAAAAGTGTAACAAAATATTGTAAATCAGGAAGAATGTCTTCAACCCTCAGGCGACCAACATATTTCATACAGTAAAAGTCAACTATGAAACATACCTTTACAAAAGAAAATTTGAATATTTCCGTGAAATAATTATGAAATTTTTACTTCATCCAGCAACGGATGTTCTCTCCACAGAAAGCTAAATCTTTAAAAATATACATTCTATCAGGTAACATAAGCAGAAGTTGTATCAAACCCCAAAATAAGTCAATATATTTTGGAAGGAACAATGAATTCAATTTTAAATATCTATCTGAGGTCAGATCTGAACACACTTGGTATCTTGAGGATTATGCAAGACACTTAACCTTAAAGGCCAATTTCACAGTCCAGGTGGTAATAAAATGTCACTTATTAGCAAAAATAACAACACAAACAAGAGGATGAACAAGTGTGAGGAAATTATTTGATGCCAAGTTGGATAATCAAACATCAGTTTTTTGCCAAGTACAGTTTTAACATTTTTTCTTACCCAGTATAATGGCCAGCTGGGCAGTGGGGAACAAAATCTGCAAACAGCGATTTAGGAAGGGTACCAGGTCTTCTGCATAAGCACAACAAAACTGGACGAAAAGTTCCCTTTCCCGGTTGCTAAACGCAGATACCTCCGCCCGGTGGAATACCAGGATCAGCTTGGTCACCTTAAGCAAGAGGAGGGGAAACATAATGACATTATTAGCCACATAAAACAAGTTACTACAGGCAGTTTCAAACTAGTACCCCAGCTAGGAATAATTATTTACAATAATGATGATAATCAATACACTGCTGGTATCAAGGAAAGGTGAATCATGGTTTAGGTCCATTACCTATCAGCTTAGATGTGAGAAAACACAAAACGTTACCATCAAGAGTGCATCATCTAGGTATTTGGTAACCTCCTGGGCCAGTCCGATGGGGCAACAGAGTCGGAGGTCATTGAAAGCGGTCAGGATGTTGTTCAGGAAGCAGGCCAGGGGCTGGAAATCCAGGAGCGACATGGGGGGCTGCAGGGTGCCAGGCTGGGTGCTCGGCGTCACGGCTGGGATGGTCCTCCCCAACATGGAGGGCAGAGATATTAACGTGTATTGGTTCATATCCTCCTGGAACTTGTCCACTGCTTCCTGGACGGCTTTGTGGAAGGTGTCCGCCGCCACCCTCTGGAACATGGGTGCCAGCTGCCCGCGGAAGTCTGCCCCGACCCGGCTGAAAGACAGGCCAAAGTACATGCACTGGCCCAACAGGGACTCCAGCCGCCCGCCCACCCCACGCTGGAGGTCCCTGTCCAGGGTCTCCAGGAACTCGGCAACCTTCTGTACGATCCAGCCGTGGAAGATGGCTCCCTCATTAACAGCCTGTCCACCAGGGGGTATCAGCGGGTCATCGTCAGAGAAAATGGCTCGGTACTGGGTGACGATGTCAAAGAGGTGGACCCGGCAGGCCTCGATGGTCTTTGTGATGTGGAAGTAGGGGTCATCGTCAGGGATAGCAGACAGGATGGAGTGCAACCAGGTTCCACGTGCCTGAAGGAATTTCACCCTTAGTTCCGCCTCTGTGAACACGTCCATCCTCCTGAGGTAGCCAATCACACGGAGGCAAACGGGAAGCTGAGAGTTGCTGCGCAGCTGCTGCAACAACTGGTTCAGCATCAGCTGAGCTGACTGACGAACTTCCTGGACAATGCCCTTGGGATGAAAAACAAGCTTAGATCAAGCACATCTGTAGCAAAGATTACATCCGAATGATCTACTAGGCTCATTAATGTTCAGGATTTTATGACCTTCCAGAAACCTATACTTTTTTAGCTAGACGCGCAATGTCGCTGTGAATCCCCATGTTGGATTTGGCTTCCTCATAAAGCGGGAGATGAACGGTTATCATTCCCCACATAGGGGCAGGAAAATAGGGTGAAAATAAATACCTGGATGACTTGCAGAGATGAGTGCTTCTTCTCCAGTCTCTTGACATAAGCTGCCAGCTCCAGCGCTTCCTCGTAGTAACCGTTGCGAACACAGGTGTCCATGAGCTGAGGGATCTCCAAAATTTCCAGGATTTCCGTGTGGCGGTTCAACGTCAGACTGTTCATTCGCCGGCTGGCCCCAATCTCCTCTGCTTCTTTCATAAACCCCCTGGACAAGGACAAAGTATACCAGCGGAGGAAATTACTCGTGCACATTTTTCGAGTAGTTCAGTAAATATCCTTTCCGAGACTTTTAAAGATCTGCACTTTTTACTCTGCCACATTTCTAAGACCGGTCTGCAGACCAAGTGTCCAAATAGTAATGATAAATAAAAAGACTTGGAAACACCAAATATTCACAGTGGGTGAAAGAATGGATGCATATGTATGCGGCAGTGACACCGTTTATAAGTGACATTAACGTTTAAAAGTTTAATGACATTTAAATGACGACACTTGAATGTGGTCCTTTCTTTTGTACTTCAGTCACTTTGTGTCAGGCCTATTTGTACTTTGACCGAGGTGAAAGGTCTGAACACCTCTTCCACCACTGCCACGGATGCTATAGAACAGTACGGATCATGTATCCTGCTGACAGCGCCACCACCGACCTGCACTTTTCCCCGAGCCCCGGCAGCTTGTCCAGCAGACTGCACACGCTGCCCTCCACGCTGCTGAAGTCCCGGTAGAGCCGCCGGGTGCAGTCCGCCGTGCGGATGAACGTCTTGTAGTGGGAGCAGGCCAGCTCGCGGGTCTGGTGCAGCACCTGCGCCCGCTCCTCCGCCAGCCGCTCGGGCTCCCGGTTCAGCTTCTCCACCCCGTATGAGCTGAGCTCGGACAGGTACGCCGCGAAGTCCGGGTTGTCCCTCCAGTTCTCCGGGAAGCTGTCCCTGAATATGGACGCCAGGATGCTCTCGTCCTCCACGTCCACAGCCACGGCCGCCATGTTGGGGAGGTCTCTCCGCGGTGACTCGGTGCGAAACCCCGCCACGGACGTCCCCTGTCGGTAGCGTTAGTAGTTTTCCATCACGTTTGCGTTGAGACTGTCATAACATTTCAGACTGGCGACCTTCAAGCCGAATTACCTCCGGGGGAGGGCTCCTGCTGGCGGCTGGGCGCTCCGGGACACACGACTCCGACCGGACGTTTCCCGTGTTTACGGCCGAGCGGCGGTTGCGCGTTGCGTTTCCGGCGGACCGGAGGCTCCCGGGAACCTCGCCGCCCCCCGTCGTCCAGTCAGGGAACTGCAGCCACGACGCGCCGCAGCCACGGCGCAGGTTTGCGGCTTTTTACTGCGAACAGGTGCTGATCGAGCGCCCGGTGGAGCTGACACCTTGTGCAGCCAATGTGTTCTCTACTGTCCTCCTCATGTTACTCCTCATGTTACTCCTCATGCTACTCCTCATGTTACTCCTCATGCTACTCCTCATGTTACTCCTCATGCGACTCCTCATGCGACTCCTCATGCTACTCCTCATGTTACGCCTCATGTTACGCCTCATGCGACTCCTCATGCGACTCCTCATGCTACTCCTCATGTTACTCCTCATGTTACTCCTCATGTTACTCCTCATGCGACTCCTCATGCGACTCCTCATGCGACTCCTCATGCGACTCCTCATGTTACTCCTCATGCGACTCCTCATGCGACTCCTCATGTTACTCCTCATGCGACTCCTCATGCGACTCCTCATGCTACTCCTCATGTTACGCCTCATGTTACTCCTCATGTTACTCCTCATGCTACTCGTCATGTTACTCCTCATGCTACTCGTCATGTTACTCCTCATGTTACTCATGCTACCCCTCATGTTACGCCTCATGCTACTCCTCATGTTACTCCTCATGTTACTCCTCATGCTACTCCTCATGCTTACTTTAGGGTTTTTGTGTTGTTGGATTTGCACTTATTATCAGTAAGTTATTGTAATGGCCAATTATAGTTTTCATTCTTTATCTTGGGTATATAGTTATTTTTTATTTTTTATTTCACATTCCCTATTTTTCTATCTTCAAGTTAGCCATTAGCTTTACTGTATATCGTGAATTTTTCAGGTAATCCTCAGGTTTATTGCGTATTGGCATATTCTGTTGTTATTACTAATATTATTATTGCCCATTTTTGTTGCAAGCTACTGTGACATCGAAATTACCCTGCTGGTATCTGTCTATCTATCTATCTACCTGTCTATCTATCTATCTGTCTGTCTATCTATCTATCTACCTGTCTATCTATCTATCTATCTATCTACCTGTCTATCTATCTATCTATCTATCTATCTATCTACCTGTCTATCTATCTATCTACCTGTCTATCTATCTATCTATCTATCTATCTATCTATCTATCTATCTATCTATCTATCTATCTACCTGTCTATCTATCTATCTATCTATCTACCTGTCTATCTATCTATCTATCTGTCTATCTATCTATCTATCTATCTACCTGTCTTTCTATCTATCTATCTATCTATCTATCTACCTGTCTATCTATCTATCTACCTGTCTATCTATAACTGTCGTGTCTTATCTGTATTTTATATACTGTATGGGAAAATGTTTTTGTATTTCAACAGCGCATTTCACACACAGACAATACAAAGTGTTTTCCATAAGACATAGAACACATTACATAAAAGACAAAAATAATTACATTACATTTAGCAGACGCTTTTATCCAAAGCGACTTACAATTGTTCAAACACCGACGGACGCAGCCATCAGGAGCAATTAGGGGTTAAGTGTCTTGCTCAAGGACACTACAGCATGCTAGCAGGAGGAGCCTGGGATCGAACCAGCAGCCTTTAGATTACTAGACCACCAGCTCTACCGCCTGAGCCACCATCCCCCCCTATAATAAAAGCATAGAGGAAAAAAAAAAAAGATAAAACATATAAGTAAGCCCAGAGAGGGAGAGAAAGAGAAATAGATTCATAGCCGGCTTCACACCATATCCGACAAACGATAAGAACAAATTGGAAGTCCATTCGTTCCGATGAAGAGTCGGATTCCGCACCGAAAATCCGAGTGGAATTCCCGTGTGTGGCTGAGGCTCTGGGATGGGTTCAAATTTTACAACTCATGTGACGAGATTCGGGCCGACACTGCTACCAGAGGTTACGCCAGCCATTTTTATTTTTAAATTGTAACAGAGCTTAATACAAATTAAATAAGTCACATATGTCAACACTCTAGTGTGGTGTGTTGTGTGATGAATAAAGACTGTTTCTTCTTCTTTCTTTCAAATAATGACGTTATTAACGTCAACGTTGGATGTCACCATATCCACGATCAATGAATAAATGTGTTTTTATTTAAGTTACGTTGTGTGTTTTTATTTTTTTTTGTTTTTATTTTTTTTTCACTTCGCAAACAGTTTCCTTCGACGGCCACGAGAGGGAGCACTGGCGGATGCGATTACGGATTCGGTGAGAAGCGCGTTTAAGACGGAAAAGTGCCGTACGAGAATAAAGAAACCGCAAATATATTCTCAGGGCTCATCGAACATGTTATAACAACACCCGGCGTGTGAGATTAAGATGATGAAATTCGTGTTATTTAAAAAAATAACAATAATAGTTTGTCAAACGCCGACGTAACGTTCGGGGCTGTGACGTCACAATGACGTCGCCGCCGTGGTTCGACACCGGCTCCAACGCGTCGCGCCGGCGCCGCGCGCGTCAGTGCGAAGCGAGCGTCGACGCGGCGCCGGTGATGCGTTCCCGGGAACCTCGGAGATCTCGAGCTCCGCCTCGGGCGTCCCCACGTCCGGGCTGAAAGGTGTTCAGCGGCTTCTGTTCGGGGGGGAAGGAAAGGCGTCGACGCCCGCAGAGCAGCGACTCAGCCACGCCACTGTTTATAAACGTTAACGCAACGCGAAACCCGCAGAGTGGATTAGGTCGAGGTCGTACGTGTTTTTATATTTAAAATACAACACAAAAAAAACGGTTGCACGGGGGAATTTTGTTCGCCGTCGCGTGTTTTAGTCTGCCGCAACTGCGACCTCGGATGCGGGGCATCTGCGCCTACAATTCCCGACGTGAACAGCCGCTGCCTGCACTTCTCCGAGCGGGAGGCCGGATTCGACGGACTGGCGGCGTCACGGTAACGCGGCACCGTCGCGCTGTCGCAGCCGCAGCGTTCGGGACGCACCGGAAGTTGAGCCCCCGCCGCCGCGGAATCCGCCGGAAGTGAGCCAGCGTCCAGTTGCTAAGCTGCGGGGCGGTGTTGTGTCTCCGGCGGCGCAGCGGCGGCGACAGCTTCGCCGACGACTTGTCGCAGAGAGCGGGGGGTCCCCCACGGCAGTGTCCGCCGGCGGGAGGCCGGTTCCCCGTCGAATGAGCACCCGTCTGACGGGACGCATGCCGGGTAGGTTCCACTAATTGGCCCAGGGTGTCGCGGCTAGCTTGCGGACGTTAACCCCAATTAGCTCGTCGACCCGACGCCGTAATCTGAACTCGGCATCAAGTCGTTTAAAGTTGAATAAACACGACACTAAAGCGGCGGCTTAGTGAGTTCTGTGCCTTCAAAGCGTTAAAACTAGTCCGTGTTGTTGCGATTGTTTCCGTCCAGTGACTGCTTGTCTGTATTCCAGGTGCCCGCAGGTCCTTAAAGGATTAAGAATGTCTCGAATTCAGTTTTTTTTTCTTAAATACGTTTTAGACGTTAAACGTTATTGAAATGTCTTGCATTTGAATCTGCTGGGGCTTGATTTCAACGTAAACATGTTTGTTGGTCAAAACGTGATGCACCAATTCATAGAATCAATTTGTTCACAAGCTTATTTAATAACAGACAAGGCACGTTTATTTATACAGCACATTTCAATTTCAGAAATGTGCTGTATTCAAATGGATTAAAAAATACTAAACATAATAAAATCCCCCAGCAGGTTGTAGTGCAATTTTAAACAGGCCTACCCAGGTGTTCCCATCTCAGATTGTCATGCCTCTTTCTATGAACCGAGTGGGAACGCCTTTGTAGGCTGCGTTGACCGCTTGTAGCTGAAATTGTCGTGCCGCATTGGGCTTTTCTCTGTGCCTGCGGTACTCAAGGCAGTCGCTGGGATATGCAAATTACAAACTGATGTTGCTTCTGACGGCTGGGTTGGTTGGTTTCCTCATCAGCGCCTCCTGCCTTGTTCCAGAACTAATGTTAAGGGCCTCATCTCATTCCCTGTGAAAACGCAGACTGACCAGAGTCCAGGCACTCCATAATGGCTGTTGCGAACAGTACCAAGATAACATGGCGATTACGTGAGTTTTTGCCTTTCATTGACCATTGACCGGTGAACACCTCAGTTGTGAATCAATGAATTTAAACACTCGCATGTTTGTTTGCAGAGGAGTATGTGGCCCATTCCAGCAATGTGTCCTGTCTGGCTCTGGGGAAGAGCTCTGGCCGCCTCCTTGCTACAGGAGGGGAGGACTGCAAAGTCAACATTTGGGGTGTCAGCAAACCCAACTGTATTATGGTATGACCTTCACACTGCAGTTTAATGTGGGCTTTTGCTTTTGCATGTGTTTTGAATATTCATCTCTATGAATGGGATTCTCCGTCTTTTTCAGAGTTTGACGGGACACACTAACCCAGTGGAGTGTGTGCAGATAAACAGTTCAGAGGAGCAGGTCGTTGCTGGCTCCCAGTCCGGGTCGTTGCGGCTCTGGGACTTGGAAGCGGCTAAAAGTGAGTTAACTTAGTTACACACAGATAGTGTCGTGATGAGGGAAGGGGATGATCTGAACCTGAAGTTCTATATTGGCGGTGTTCGATCAAGTGCTCGTGTTCCATTCTCCTCAGTTTTGCGGACTCTGACGGGACACAAAGCGAACATTACCAGCCTGGATTTCCATCCGTTTGGGCAGTTCTTGGCCTCGGGTTGTGTCGACACAAGTATCAAGGTGCTTGACCAGACATTTGGCTTTCTATTACAAAGTCTTGAAATTTTGTTCTTCTCACACCAAAATGAATTTCCTCTCTTTCAGCTTTGGGATTTGCGAAGAAAAGGGTGTGTAATGAGTTATAAGGTAAATGTCTTTATGTACATACATTATATATGTATAAACTTGTTCTGTTTGCTAATGGCTTTATGGACACCGACTGTTCCTTTTGCTTGACATATTGGCCGTTGGCCAAAGGTTGGCTGCTAATTTGGTCACTTGGCTACGGTGCAGCTGTGTGACGACCAAAGGGCTCAGCAGACAGATTATTTAACCAAACAAAGTGCGTCTGAACACCAACCATCTTTCTCTCTGAGGTGAAAAGCTTGTGTCCTGTAAGAGGAGCTTGCATACTCAAAAGAAAATAAGGCGAAATAGCTTTGATTGTACCGGACATCTGCAGACTCTGGGAAATTCTGGAAAGTCATATCTCATTGAAGTCATTGAAGATTTTATGAATTGACTTAAATGTGCACTAGGCTACAAATAAAACAAGGCATTTAACACTCTAATGGGCCGCTGATGCTGAGGTTTGGTGCAAGAGGAACCTGTAAAAAAGATCTAGGCTGATTTTGCTTTAAATAGAAAAATAATTCTGCTGGCTGTAATATACAATACACAGCTTCCAATATGTTGTGTTAGCAAAGACGGTAATTGTCTAATCCACAGAATAAAAGATGGAATGAAGACAAATGTAAAATAAGAGGTCTCGGTGGGCTAATCATTTAGCCATTGATCTCGAGAGTATTGTTCCGTATCCGTCCCATATCGGTGCAGATCCACAGTATGTATTAAACGCAGCGCTCCTAATATCCTCTTTTATCTTTTGATTATTTCAGTGTCACAGTCAAGCAGTGAGGTGTGTGGCAATCAGCCCCGATGGGAAGTGGTTGGCGTCTGCTAGCGATGACGGTATAAAGGTAACGTACGGTTAACCCGTCAACATGTTGACCAAAATAATCAATATGAGTATAATTATCAGTATATTTCTATTGTATCCAGTCAAGTGGGCATGATGTTTCTGAAAGTAATATCCTAATATATTGTGGAGATTAGTCAAACCTACAAGCAGTTCTACAAAAGATTATGATATTTGTGATATATATTTCTTTTGTTTAGTTGTGGGACCTGGCGGCAGTGAAGATAATCACAGAGTTCACGGCTCACACGGGAGCAGTGAACGTCATTCAGTTCCACCCCACAGAGTATCTGCTGGCGTCGGGCAGCGCAGACAGGTAAGGGGAGAGGAAACCGGTCGCTTCGCTTCACCATGTTCTCTCGTGTTGTTTGTTTCACGTTCCGTCCGTCTGTTCCAGGACGATCAAGCTGTGGGATCTGGAGAGGTTCAAGATGATCGGCTCCTCCGAGGCGGAGTCCAGTCCAGTCAGGTGTGAACCGCAGCGCTTCTGGGTTTTTTTTTTTCTTCTGACTTGTTCCGCTGCGGTTTCATTAACTTGACCAGGATCGGTGTAGGGTGGAGGATTCGCCTCATTTATTATTGTGGTTAAATCTCAAGCTGGTATCCCCCCCCACACACACACACACACACACACACACACACACACACACACACACACACACACACACACACACACACACACACACTTGTCTCTAGATGCATCCTGTTCAACCCCGACGGCCGCTGCCTGTACAGCGGCAGCGTGGACTCAATGCGCGTGCATGGCTGGGAGCCCGACCGCTGCTTCGACGTGGTGCCGGTGGGGTGGAGCAAGGTGGAGGACCTGGCCATCTGCAACCAGCAGCTGGTGCGTACACTCAGACATTTTTGGGGCATAAAGCAATAATTTCATTGTCACAACCGGTCGAATCAGTGACGCGGACTCCCGGGAAAGGGGCCGCAAATCCAAACAGTCTGTTGATTTTTATTTTTTTTTGCCGTTCAATGCGGAACAGTGGCGGCGCCTCAGTTCCTTTCTCGCTCCCGTCTTCCCCTCGCAGATCGGCGTGTCGTTCCATCTGACCAACGTGTCGTCCTACGTGGTGGATCTGACCAGGGTGAAGCAGTCTGGCGGCTCGGTGACCCAGGGCGTCTCCCAGGACGACCAGCCGCTCGCAGGGCCTCCACCCAAAGGATCCACGCTGCGACGGAGCTACGAGCGCCCCACCACCACCTGCAGCGCCCAGAGGTGAGTGCTCGGTCATAACTGAGCTGTCTATTGACATTAAACATTGGAACACGTGGATGTGGATCGGAATGCACCGAACCCACGTTCTATTGAATGGCAACGCTCATAGTGATCCGACGCAATCACTTATATAACGCAACAATGTACGATACGTAGATTGTGATGAGTGACTGACTCCACCCGGGTCCAAAGGTGCAGCTGCTGTGTGTACAGACCGAGCGCTGCGCTAACGCGTCCGCTTGTCTTCCCTCTCTCCGCAGGGTGAAGCAGCGTTCAGGCGACGACCGGCCGAGCCCCGAAGGCGAGAGGCTGAGCCCCAGCAGCGAGGATGAGCGGGAGGACAAGGAGTCCAACGCAGAGATCCGCAACATAGAGGAGTACAAGGAGATCTTCCAGCCCAGCAACGCCATCTGTAGGTCGACCCCAAAAACCTCCAGCGCTCTGTCTCGCCGCTCGAGCCAAACGGCAGGATCAGGAGGAACGTTTGTTTATTCAGCCGGTGTTTCTCTCCCTCTGCTCCGTAGCGCGCACGCCTCCCAGGGTGAGCGAGCCCTTCCCCGCGCCGCCGGAGGAGGGTGAGTCCATGTCCTCCCAAACACAGTTGTTTTATTTGGGGGTGTTACTTAAAGCCTATGCAAATAGAATATCATTTGTTGACTAATTCTGGTTGTTAGCTGCTGGTGTAGCTCATTCACAACGCTTGCTAGGAAAAAGTAGCGTTGATCCAAGACGGCGGTGCTTTCGTGAGCGCCAAGTCGCTCCTCGCCCGGTAGGAAAGTGTTAGTTGCCATGGTAGCCTAGCCACATGGCCGTCCAGTGAACCATCTAGCCCATCCCTGTGACCCATAGATTGTCTCACTCTCTCCTCCTCGCCTTTCAGAGACCTTCGTGGTGAGAGCCAGTCAAGTTGGAGAGGTCCTGACTCCTCTGCCCAACAAGCAGCCGGTACGTTCCCTCTCCTCCCGTCGTTCTACGTTTATATATTGATATAATGTTGTCAATGTTTTCACAGTTTAAGAACCAGCCAATCACCTCTTCAACTCCCGTCCAGAGGGTGGAGCCGACCATCGTCTCCTCGGCGCCGCGGCCCATCCCCGCGGCGACCGCCTCAGCCAACCGCCCGTCTCTTCCCAACTGTCCCGGGCCCCGCCCGGCGGCCCCCGTCACCACTGCCAAAGCCCGGGCGCAGCCCAGCATCATCCTCTCCACCCGCAACGAGACCATAGGACTAAACGTGGCCGACTTCCTTCCTGTGAGTGCACATGTTCATCTGATTATGACTATTTTGAACAAAACCCCCAGTTTGGGTTTTGTGTTTTGTTTCCTGTACATTCTGGTTTGGTGGTTGTGACACTGCCCCCTGGTGGCACAGCTTTAACTACAGGCACGCACGCAAACTCTTGTGTATATTTCAGGCTGAAGTATCTTTTTATGCCCTTAAAGCAAATAAATCAATTGCATAACAAGTACCTTTTGCATTCAACAATGAAAAGGTCGTTTTAAGAAAACAATATTTAAGGATTAGATTTAAGATTTTGAACCACAGTTTTGAATGCATACAGTATTAACTTTACCTAAATCATTTGTGTGATTCAACAAATACAATTTAAATGTGGAATCAGGCATCAGTCTGGCAATTAAATTAAAAAAAAAACAACAAAAAAAGTTTTATATTAAATGGTAAAATAGAAATTATTTATTTCCACCCATCCCAGCAACGTAAGCTGTTCTGCCTCTGTGATCACACTGATGTTTTTCAGAATGCAAACAGCCGTCCCAGCGTTCTGGGGGACGAGGACGCCCTGTCCCAGATCAAGAAGGGCCACGACACCATGTGTCTGATGCTGACCAGCCGGCACAAGAACCTGGAGGGGGTCCGGGCCGCGTGGGGCAGCGCCGACGCCAAGGCAAGGACTCTAACTCTGTTTTAATACCACGTGTCAATCAGAGGATTTAAATAATAACGATGGGCCCTCTCGTCCGCAAAGTGACAGAGATCAGCTTCCTCTTCTTCTTCCACCAGAGCTCCCTGGACACGGCGGTGTCCATGAACGACCTGTCCATTGTCGTGGACATCCTCAACATTGTCAATCTAAAACCGTGAGTGACACACACAGTGTTTTGGGAGTTTTCCTACTCTCTGAGACTTGGTTTTCAGAGTGATAGTGTCAGATTATCATTAAAAAAAAAATCCCATTCACACCCCCCCTCCGCCCCAGGTCGCTATGGAAACTGGACCTGTGCACGTCCATCCTTCCTCAGATTGAAGAGCTGCTGCAGAGCAAATACGAGAGGTCAGAATTTCCGTTCGGAGAAAATGAAAGTCGATCAGATGTCGTGATCAACTCACACTGAGATCAGCCTCCTGATTGGCTCGCTCATGGATGTAGTTGAAAAAAAGGTTCAGTTTGTTGCAGTTGAGTTTAAGGATCTTTCCTTGAGCCACGCCCTCCTGCCCTCAGCAGCAGCTCGACAGACGACAATTCAGATTGAGCTGTTGGGTCCGTCTGTCCCACCCGCCATGTTGTGTTTCTAGTTACGTCCAGACGGGCTGCATGTCCCTCAAGCTGATCCTCACGCGCTTCTGGCCCCTCATCTCCGACACGCTGAGAGCCCCCCCGTCTCTGGGCGTGGACATCACACGGGAGGAGCGGTGAGTCACCGCCCAGCACCGCCCAGCACCTTCACTCTGTTATGTTTCTACACGTTCACACCTAATCTCTACTGACCTGGATGTTTGGAGACCTCATCCAGGTCAGGGGCTCCCCTAGTGGCCCTTTAAGGAATTGCAGTGAGCATAGTATTATGTGCTTTTGCTTGTTTTTAAGCATGTTATGACACTTTTTACTATATATTTTTAATACTATGGTTTGTTTTATTTTCCACAATATTTAATACACCGTCCAACATAAAAAGCCTGTTCAACCCCCTGGTGGAGGTGACTGTGACCACCGTAAAACCTCGTTTCAGGCACCAGAGATGCAAGACGTGCTACAAGCAGCTGAAGAACCTGAGCAACACGGTGAAGAACAAGGCAGACCAAGTGGGCCGACACGGCAGTGCCTTCAAGGAGCTCCAGCTGCTCATGGCTCCGCTGGACTACTGAACCCCCTCCACGTCCGACACGTCTGCCCTCCATCGCCTGAGTCAATAATCACTTCAATTCGTACCAGGGATGACTCAGAGTGGCCAAATCGTGGACTGCGGTGCATCTGAGGAGGTCGGTTCGGTACAATGAGCTGAGCTTTCTGTTCCTTTAACTGGAGTGGGACCACTGGGCGTGCTCCGGTGGTTGCTGTTCAGGGCTTTTGGGCCTTATAAGGCCTTACACGCGTTGGATCGGAGAAGCAGACTTTGCGAGCGTATTTTACCCAAGTATTCCACGTTTTAGTTTGTTCTAGCAGGTGTACTTTGTGTCAAATCTAGACAAGTGGCTGGATTGATATTTAATTAAATTTTCCTCGATCCTGTTTTCATAACCCCGATTTTTAAAGAATGCGCATTCCTCCCGACACATTTCACACATTGTGATTGCACACAGCCCTAGAGAACCCAATCATAATGGACTAGATGACACTGTATATATTTTTAGATGGTATTTAAATGTTTAGAGTCCTTTTCTACTCTATACAACAGAAGACCTAGATGCACTTTTATTGCACTGTCAACACTGAGACCAATTCTTTTTTTCTAATAAAGTTTTTAAACTCTACACTGGATTTTGTATTCAAATACATTAGAGCCTTGGAGCCTTTTTTTTTTTTAAGGAAGGTTTCTCAGCATATCATTTTGATTTTCCAAAACCTGAAAATGGAGAAAACTATAAATCTAAGCATGTGCAATGTGACACTGGTTTGGTCCTTTACAAAAGCTCGTATCGGGCCCAGGTGCTGGTAGACTCCATGATGAACAGGATTTGGGATCCATCTCAGGTTGTGGTCATCAGATTTAGGACACATTCAGTCTTTAAACAGTTTCCAAGTTGTACACAGACAACGTGGAGTCAATTTGGTTTTGAGTGTTTATTAAAAAGGGTTTACAAAAACACAGCTACAAATCTACGACGACAACGAAGCAAGCAGAGGAACGGGGGGGGGGGGGTCCACGCCCTCGGACCCGAGGGCGAAACGGAGCGAACGGCGACGTCCGGGACACGGTCGAGTTGTTGAAGCGCTTCCTATTTACAGCTCAGCACCAGCTTTAAGGGCTACATACTGTGTGAGGTCAGAGGTCACGGAGATGCTCCTGGACACGGGGCTGAGAACACTGGAGAGATCAGGTTAAATGTAAGAGAAAGGCGGGGTTAGAGGAATTATCGTTCCGTGCGTGGAAGAGAACTCCGAAGCCGAGCCGACGCCCGTTGGAAGGAAAAGGCGTTTTCCAAACGTGTCCCACTTCACTCGCTCTTAGTTTATAAGTAAACACAGGGACGTAAATGCTGCCGTGCAGAGTCAAGACAGATATTCTGTACTGCCCTTTCAAACATTCTACATCTAAAAAAATAAAAAAAGCTTTTACGTAGGAATCACTTTCTTCTGCACTCCTGTATTGCTCATGTCCTATTGGACAGAATATGCCCAGCTTGGTGTCAGTGGAGTACCCTGATTGGATAAAGGAAGGCTGGAGGAAAAACAACAAAGAAAGCCTCCATGAAGAAAACCCAGCAAAATCAAAACGAGAAAATAAAAAAAAGATTAAAGCAAATCAAACACATAAATATATATATACTGTATTATGCATATTTTAAATCAAACAACTTGAGTTGTATGTTAGAAATAAACAACTAAAAGTTTAAAGTGCAACTTTACCAAGAAATACTGTGATTCAAAGTATATACTGTGTCGAGGGCATCGGAGAAGAGATCAGTTGGTCGTACTAATGGGGTTCTGCCACTGGGGGGCAGGAGAGAGCTGATCCCACCTACGTCAGGGTTCATAGTCCACGGAGGGTGGAGGAGTCGTCCCGCTCCTTTTTCCAGAGCCGCGCCCTTTCTTGTACATTGGCGGCTCGGGGCTCTACGGACGAGGAGAGACGGCGGTTTGGCCGCAGACGACCCAGTCTCCATTATCACGGCCATATTAGCAAGAGGAGGGGAGAGAGACGACGGCGCCGTTGAAATGAAGTTCCCGGGGGTTCTCCATTTTGTCGTCGTGCTTCACACTCTGCCCAAAACGGAGCAAGACGACAGCAGAGTCCTCGTCCCGGGGGGGGGGGGGGGAAATGTCTTAAGCTTGTCTGGTTGACGTCCTACTGTGAGACGGTCCAAACAGCAGTGGCTTCACCGGGTCTCACGCAGTCAGCTTCAGTCGTCCTACACAGGGGGAGGGGGCAGAGTTTTAGAGTCCTGCAGCAAAGCCAAACGGTGACACACACACACACACACACACACACACGCCCTTCCCATGTGTTAGGAAGTTCAGAAGCTTCAACTCGTCACCACAACCACCAGCCTGAGCCACAGAGCAGTGAAGATGAATCACAAAACACACACACACACACACACACACACACACACTTTAGTGAAATTAGAAGTAAAACCAGAGTCATTCCACCACACAACACGGAGCTTGCACACGTCACGGCAGCTGAACAGACACAGGCGTGTGGCGGCTCCACTGCAGCACATGGCTCTGTGGGGTTTTGCAGCGCAAACAGAAGCTGGTGGGTTTTTGTGGGTTAGAGGCGGGTGGTGGTATTAGACGGGCGGGTGTCCGGGTGACGTGTGGGCACTGGGGCGCCATGCCATGCGGAGCGCTTCCATGCCAAGCTACCGACCGATGGGCGTGAACCCCGCCTACCTGCCCACCGTCCCCCACCAGCGGACTGCCTCTGTCTACCTGCCTGTCTGGAAATCAACCAATCACACCACAGCATCAGGACACAGCAGGAGGAGCGGGAGGACTGAGCGGTCACGGCCGGAGCCGGTCCGACCCATAGACATCAGATAGAGGAGATATGGGCAAATACTAAAAGGCTTAAATGTGAAGTGGCTTAATGAGGCAAAAGCAGCTTTTATTGAAAAAGGTTTTAAGGGCAGTACATAGTACATGCACCTACCATCAGTGGAGGAAATATGAAGAAAACTAATATGTTTATATGAAATATTTGATATTTGTAGCATCAAGTTGATCATTTTATGAATGAATAAAGTGGAAAATGGGCCAGAAATGTGAGGCTCAATGACCTAAAACACTTCATAGAAAAATCTAGAAATGGAACCAGACATTTGCTTCACTATGGTTTACATTTTGGGGTATGAGTCCAGATGTAGCCTAATGTGGCTAAATCAAAAAATAAATAAAAATAAAAATTAAATACATTTTAACTCAGCCCATGGGGGGGCATGTGTTTATACTCTGATGCACGTTGAAACTGAATCAAAAAGACGGTCCAAAAATAGTCAATTGCCACAATAGGAAAAATGTAGTTTAATAATCACATAATCTAGTTAAATTCATATATCAATATAAAAATCTTGACTATATGACCTCCAGTTTCTGGTATCATTTTGGAATGAAATCTAGAAACATTAAAATCTCCATTTCTGTCAGTAATTTTAGACCAAATGAATTAATTAAAAAAATAATTAAGAGTTTTCACTTGTTGTAGTACGTCCATGGTGCTGTGTAACTGGGAAACAGCTAAAAGACTTTGATCAACACTAAAATGTCTTCACCTTGTTAAGCTACTTCAAGCCTTTCAGAACGTCCCACGATGCATCGCATCACTGCAGCTTCTGGAGAAGCTTTAGGCCCTTTAGCGTGTGGATCAATGTGCGTGTGTTCACCTGTTGAAAGCTGGGACTGGGACCTCCTCCGCGTGCTGGGCGTCCTGGAGGTGGAGGAGAGCGTGGAGGAGAGGGTGGAGCCAGCGCTGCTGGCGCGGGAGATGGGGAGCGGCGCTGGGGTCACGGGAGGAGAGTCCAGCTGCAAAGACCACGCGTCAAATCCCTCAGAATGTTTAGCCAGCCTCGCCTGCCCGCTGCGCTGGCAGAGCAGGTTCCCGGTGGAGAGGCTTTGAGGTCTTACCTCCACGCTATCGTGGGTGGGGGAGGAGGAGGTGGAGGAGTTCTCGTGCCTCCTGAAGGAGGACGAGGGTCCCAGCTCGATGGTGCGAACGCGCTGCGCGAACTTTAGCGAGCAGACCGACTCGCTCATGTTGCTGACCAGAGGAGACACCTGCGCAGAGACAAGAGGGTGATGCCGCACCCGTCGCCGTGGAGACGGGATGCCGCGGTGTGTCACGCCCCTCCACCCCCCCTCACCTGCACCATCATCAGCGTCTTGCTGTCCCCGCTCAGCGAGTCCTGCAGCAGGTAGGTGAGGCGCGAGTTCCTGAACGGCACGTGGGCGTGCTTGCTGCGCAGCGCGTTGATGACGTCGCCGAGCGCCGACAGCGACTTGTTGATGCACTGCGCCTCCCGCAGGCGGCTTCCCTCTGCGCCCGACTTGGCGATGCGCTCCGAGCCCGCCAGGTCCACCAGGTTCAGCTTCCCTGCAACGAGCACATGGGTGAAGGTCTGAGCACAAGGAAATAGATCTGGCGAGGTGATATGGGCAGGATTTGGAGATTATTTAAAATGTATTCAAATGAAAGCTTGGAATTTAATTGTGCACGACGATTAAAAATCCGCATTCCACTCATAGAGTGGTGCCTCGACTTACGACTGTAATTGGTTCTATAAGAACGGTCGTATGTTAAAACGGTCGAATCTCCAAGCAATCTTTACCCTATGAATGATGACATCATGCACGCTGAAAATAAACAAAATCCGCAGAACAAACACAGTAAATATGAAGAAAATATCCATAAGCTACAAACTACGTACACACACCATGTAGGTCACCTGCTGACTGACCGACCGACCGACCGACCGACGACTGACCGACGACTGACCGGCCGATGCGCCAACTGCAAATTTCCACGGTGGTATCTTGGAGCAGTCGGTCGCAAGTCGATACAAATTTTCACGACTATCACTGCTGGTGTCTTGGATCAGGATCCCCCCAGGGCTGCGTCCTCAGCCCCCTACTGTACTCCCTGTACACACATGACTGTGTGGCCAGGTCCAGCTCCAACACCATCATCAAGTTTGCTGACGACACCGTGGTCGTGGGCCTGATCACCGACTGCGATGAGAAGGCCTACCGCGAGGAGGTGGCTGACCTGTCACTCTGGTGCCAGGACAACAGCCTCCACCTGAACGTCAGCAAAACCAAGGAGCTGATTGTGGACTTTAGGAGAGGGTTACAATCGAGGACGCACGCGCCCTTGTTGATTAATGGGACTACTGTTGACAGGGTGAGCAGCCTAGATATCTGGGAGTCCACATCCCAGAGGACTTAACATGGACTTTACACACAGACACTCTGGTGAGAAAGGCGAGGCAGCGTCTCTACCACCTCAGGCAGCTGAGGAAATTCCGGGTCTCGGTGAGGATCCTCAAGTCCTTCTTCTCTGGAGCAGTGGAGAGCATCCTGACAGGCAACATCACTGCCTGGTTTGGGAACTGTACTGCCCAGGACAGGCGGGCCCTGCAGAGGGTGGTGCGTTCAGCTGAACGTACCACTGGAACTACCCTCCCCCCCTTGCAGGAGTTATACACCAGGAGGTGTAGTAGCAGAGCCCGTAGGATCATGAAGGATCCTCATCACCCCAACAACGGACTGTTTCAGCTGCTGCGGTCAGGCAAGCGCCTCCGCAGTCACGCAGCGAGAACAGAGAGACTGAGACGGAGTTTCTTCCCTCAAGCCATCAGAACTGTCAACGCTGACCTCACCAGGGGTCCTAACTGAGCCATGCACTAGGCTCCACTACCTACTGTACTGTATGTAGCATACTGTACCGCATACTGTATCACTGTTCAGGGTTGTTCGTGATGCCGTATTGCTGCGCCGTACTGTTGTATACTGTGCTGTATTATCCCAAACACTACTCCCTCTATTCACATTCACATGCCACTTTAATTCACATGCCACTTTAATGCACATATCTGTATATACAGTGGGGCAAAAAAGTATTTAGTCAGCCACCAATTGTGCAAGTTCTCCCACTTAAAAAGATGAGAGAGGCCTGTTATTTTCCTCATAGGTAGACCTCAACTATGAGAGACAAAATGAGAAAAAAAAAAAATCCAGAAAATCACATTGTCTGATTTTTAAAGAATTTATTTGCAAATTATGGTGGAAAATAAGTATTTGGTCAATAACAAAAGTTAATCTCAATACTTAGATTATATACCGTTTGTTTGCAATGACAGAAGTCAAATGTTTTCTGTAAATCTTCACAAGGTTTTCACACACTGTTGCTGGTATATTTGCCCATTCCTCCATGCAGATCTCCTCTAGAGCAGTGATGTTTTGGGGCTGTCGCTGGGGTTGCCCAGCGACAGCCCCAAAGCATCACTGCTGGACTTTCAACTCCCTCCAAATATTTTCAATGGGGTTGAGATCTGGAGACTGGCTAGGCCACTCCAGGACCTTGAAATGCTTCTTACGAAGCCACTCCTTCGTTGCCCAGGCGGTGTGTTTGGGATCATTGTCATGCTGAAAGACCCAGCCACGTTTCATCTTCAATGCCCTTGCTAATGGAAGGAGGTTTTCACTCAAAATCTCACGATACATGGCCCCATTCATTCTTTCCTTTACACGGATCAGTCGTCCTGGTCCCTTTGCAGAAAAACAGCCCCAAAGCATGATGTTTCCACCCCCATGCTTCACAGTAGGTATGGTGTTCTTTGGATGCAACTCAGCTTTCTTTCTCCTCCAAACACCATATGACATTCTCCCAATCCTCTTCTGGATCATCCAAATGCTCTCTAGCAAACTTCAGACGGGCCTGGACATGTACTGGCTTAAGCAGGGGGACACGTCTGGCACTGCAGGATTTGAGTCCCTGGCGGCGTAGTGTGTTACTGATGGTAGCCTTTGTTACTTTGGTCCCAGCTCTCTGCAGCTCATTCACTAGGTCCCCCCGTGTGGTTCTGGGATGTTTGCTCACCGTTCTTGTGATCATTTTGACCCCACGGGGTGAGATCTTACGTGGAGCCCCAGATCGAGGGAGATTATCAGTGGTCTTGTATGTCTTCCATTTTCTAATAATTGCTCCCACCGTTGATTTCTTCACAACAAGCTGCTTACCTATTGCAGATTCAGTCTTCCCAGCCTGGTGCAGGTCTACAATTTTGTTTCTGGTGTCCTTTGACAGCTCTTTGGTCTTGGCCATAGTGGAGTTTGGAGTGTGGAGTGTGACTGTTTGAGGTTGTGGACAGGTGTCTTTTATACTGATAAGGAGTTCAAACAGGTGCATTAATACAGGTAACGAGTGGAGGACAGAGAAGCCTCTTAAAGAAAAAGTTACAGGTCTGTGAAAGCCAGAAATCTTGCTTGTTTGTCGGTGACCAAATACTTATTTTACCGAGGAATTTACCAATTAATTCATTAAAAATCCTACAATGTGATTTCCTGGATTCTTTTCCCCCATTCTGTCTCTCATAGTCGAAGTGAACCTATGATGAAAATAACAGGCCTCTCTCATCTTTTTAAGTGGGAGAACTTGCACAATTGGTGGCTGACTAAATACTTTTATGCCCCACTGTACATAGGCATATTCCCTCTATCTATTCCATTTTATTTCATTTTATTTTTATTGTATTTTATTCTATATATTTTTATTTTATTCTATAAGTATTCAACTTACTGTATTACGTTTTAGGAGTCAGTTAGTCGGTCTATTAGAAATACATTTTTTTATTTTTATTTTTTCCTAGGACATATTGTGTGCTATCACCGGGTGCGTTGCATTACATTTCACTGCATATATGTATGAAAGTATGTATATGCATGTGACAAATAAAAATCTTGAATCTTGAATCAGTGGTAAAGTAGATGCAGTCGTAAGTCCAGGTACCACTGTACTGACGTTGTATTCTGTTCTCTGAACGCAGTAATCAGCAATGTTTTCAGTTTGGATAGCTTTAGATGTCACGTCGTCTGAAGAGGTTGTCACTGACCAAAAACATTAAATGAATAAACAAATGAAAAATAGAAAATCCAGATGTTTCTACACCCCCCCCCCCCCCCCCAATTTATTTTTATTTTTTTTATCTCCCATCCCTCCTGAGGAGCCTCAATCCAGCTGCGTGTACCTTGTGTGCAGTGTCCTGTGGAGGAGTTCACGCCCGACACCGTGATGATCAGCAGCGCGTGGGAGCGCGAGCTGTGCTCGTTCAGGTTCGTGCACGCCGTCGCCCTGTTCATGTGACCCAGGTCAAACACCTGCAGCGCACACACACACACACACACACACACACACACACACACACACACACACACACACACACACACACACACACACACACACACACACACACACACACGGGTGAGTCCAAAAGGGCAGGCTTTGTAGTCGTCAGTATAGTGGAATATAATGCTGAATCCATCATTACACACAGGGACAGAGAAATACTAACACATAAACAAAGTGGGAACAATGGAGGTCGTTGCAAATGCATAGGCTTAATCTGAGGGATAGAAACAAATCCCTGCTCCGGCACATTCCATCACCTCAGGGACGCACAGTCCTCCAGCTCCACTTCTTATTCTGCACTAGACTATAATACGCAATTTTTAAGGATTTACGAGAAGACTAGAAAATGGCCGGCAGATCTCAAGTCTTTGAATATATGCATTTACATTTTGAAGTATAGTCTTGACTTTTCAGCACTAATTTAGCATGTAAAACAATGTGAGTGTAATAAAATGTAATGCCATGGTTTATTTAAAGTATTTTGAATCATAAGCCATGTCATCAATTTCACATGATGAACAGAAAGAACTGATGAAGAGATAGAACTCATTTTTTACAGTACTACTGCTCCAGCGGGAACACCACACAGCCACACCCACAGGGGTGTGCAGGAGTGTGACATTATGGTCCACGCACCCTGTTGATGTCCTCAGGGCTCTGCACGGGGAACTCGCTGAGTCCCTTCACGTAGAGCTGCCCGCTGCCGTCCGGGTTCATCTTGATCTCCAGCTTCTCGTTGGGGTTCTCGCCCAGAAGGTTCCTGGGACGCAAACAAAGATCCAGGGTCAACACACATGGATCCAACCCTGAAGACGTTAGGGAGTTAGACTGCGGCACGTTCAGCTCCGAAATACACAGAATGTAGAGTTGTTTTTTTTTATTCTATTCTACTGGAGGATTGGTGTTCCCACTGGAGCAGTCGTGTTCAAATGCATCCCCCCCAAAAATAAATAAATAAATAAATAAATACGATGGATACAAATAAAACAATTTTCACACAATAACTACCATAGCTTCCTGTTCATCATGTGAAATTGATTGTATGGTGTGGCAGTTCCGCCTGCCACATGCCACTCGAGTGGCGTTTTCAGGGACCTCCGGCAAAGAGACAGATGATGGGGTTGCAGACACACAAGTTTATTGTATTGAGTGGGCAAGAAGGAACAAGCCAGGAGCAGATGGACACGTGTCATGACAAGGGCTCCTATCTTCAGTGTGTGTGGGGATGGGGGTTTTACCTGTTGCTCCTTAGACCAACCGATGAGCAACAGGTATGCAGCCACACTGATCCTGGGCTCCAATTACCTAGACCCAGGACAGGCGTGTCTGCCCAAACCACACCATCCCCACACCACATATGGCTTCTCATTCTAAATACTTTAAATAAACCATGGTATAAAATTTCAATACAGTCAAATTGTTCATTTAGTGCTGAAAAGTCAAGACTTAAACATACTTACAAGTCTTTCATTGTATATGTATTTAAATATTTAATAGCTGTACTGGTAGCATGCCAGTGGGTGTTTTGGCTAAACAGCCTTCGTCGGTAGTTCTTCTGGGAGGTGTGGTGCAGTTAAAGGGCTTTGTAATGGAAAGTTGGGGGTTGTAATCCAAGTCTGAAGGAAAAAATAAAAACATGTCCACCGCAAAACGAGGTCGGAGACTAAGTCGCTCAGATGTGATGCAACAGAGGGAGGAAAGGAAAATACATGTTGCACTTATCAGATGACCCCGAACATTTAATGTAATCCAATTTCACAACCTCAATGCTGCTACCCAATATTAAGTGTCGGTGTCCTTAAAAGGCCTTTTGCGCGCGCACACACACACACACACACACACACACACACACACACACACACACACACACACACACACACACACACACACACACACACACACACACACACACACACACACACACCTAAAAGCCATTACGGCCTTTGTGTCTGACAGCGACTGAAGTATATTTAGATATCGACCGGTATGAGGCATGACCTTTATCACGATGCACTTCATAACACTGATTTTATCCAGGTTGGAACTTGGAACACACATGTATGCATTTAGGAGGAGTATAAATACCCCACAACAACAGTATTCTGGTACATGTGACAGTCATCACGGTCTCATTATACTAAAGTAAAATAACGAAAACTATTTATATTAAAAGTGTTTAAGCAACAAAAGTCATGACCTAGCGGTGGTGTGAGGACACATTCTATCCTTAATGCTTTAAACTCTGTTGGTGAAGCTCAACGTGCTGATGGTTCGGTTCCAATTTAGAAGCATTTTAACCAACTGGATTCCTTTCTTTTTGGATAAACCCTTTGGTTAAAAAATAAATAAAATAAAAAAAATAAAAAAATCCTGTACTTGTTCTGTTAAGAATATAAGTAAAAGTACCCTGTTACTTTCCTGACCTCAGGGTTTCGTTGTAGATCTCCACCATGCTCACGGTGATCTTGTAGTCCCAGTCGGGCACCTTCTCGGTCACCTCAGAGAAGAGCAGCCGGAGGGCTCTCTGGTTGATGCCGGGGTCCTTGGCCACACCCTGCAGCAGCAATGGAGCACAGAAAACAGACCAAAATAATACACATAAACACATGTTAGCTAACGCAATTATTTATTAATTATACCTATTTGTTACCATCTGCTATAACACCGTCATTTTTCTCCGGGGATCACCTAAGTATCTCTACCAGCAATGCCAGTCCATTTAAAGGTCACTGGCAAAGCAACCTTAGCTTTATTTCTTAGCTATTAGAATTACTTTCTGTGGTGCTCGCTGACGCAGTACATCAATTCTTCCAGAGTCATCGCCACACATTCTTTGACAAGTAACGGAGTTTATCACCTAAAGTTCATCATTTCAAGCTCTTGTTAAAGCGGGGCTTGGCAGAGGAGTGATCTACGATTGTCCAAGCTGGAACGCCCACTTAGTGTGAAAAACATTTATTTATTCACACGGAGCAACAACAGCCTCTTGATGACAAAGTCTACTGTGCAAGTCAGCTATCCATCAGTGGTCGACTGATTAATCAGTCAGCCGATTAATCAGGGCGATAATTGTGCATTTTGAGTATATGTATGTGACAAATAATCTCTTGAACTTGAACTTGAGATAATCGGCATTGGCCGATGCCTGCGCTCACAAGGCCGATAAACAAAAAATGTCTGCAGACAAGTGTTGTCAAAAATATAAATGTTTCTATACATATGGAATATTTAAAACTGTACCAAACGAATTTTCTGCACTATGGATATAGCGGTAGCAGCAGAGCTTCCTCGCTCTCTCTTCTCTCCGACAGTGAGACTGCACTGCAGCAGTCTGCAGCGCCCACATAGCCCCGCCTCCTCTCACTCACTGTCTTCACTTGTCTCATTCGCTCTGGTTTGTCATGGTGTCCGCTCTTTAAAAAAGGTGTGGAGTGTGTAAAGTGCGGACCGTGACCGGTCTTGGTTGTTAAAGAAAACAGCAGCAGTGCTGTTTGAAAATACTTTGCATCTGAGGCAAAATGTAAACCTAACTCAGAGAATTGGAGGGAGTTTATTTCACTCCTCCAGACAGCGCCCCGCATGCGCTCCCGTGGCGGGTTTCCTGTGTTTTTATTTTAGATCTATTTGCTTTTGTGCGTTTCCTACTTGTATGAAACAAATTTTGTTAAATACGACTGAGTTAAGGGACGGTCCTGTTCCGTCCCTTTACAAACAAAAACCCTGTCTGTCCCGTGCCGCGTCACACCGTCTCCCCGTTGCTATGGGACTTAAATACTCTACTTGTTAATAATAAATCCTGCACTTCTGTAACGGGGAGACTATTTCCCGACCAGATTTTAATATGACGCAGTTTATTATTATCTTTTTATCATTTATAATTATTTACTTTTCATTCATACATTTTATTTTTTATTTTCCACAAATTTTTGTTTTTTGAATACCTGTGGATATTTATTTAGATGATTATTAAGTGATTGTTTGTATTTAAAATAAGCGCACTACAGAGACAATGCAGACAACAACAGTTGTGTTAAATAAATGTTAATGTAAGTTCAGGAATTTTGTCTCATTTGTTATTATTATACATTTTTTGTATTTTATCAGAGGCAAATGAAAAACATCCCGCTCTCTAAATACTGGCAATTGAAAACCCATATTGATCACTCAAAAATCCCTCAAAACTTCCCTTTATTCATTTTTATTTCTTCATCAAAGGCACCAACTCATCTCACTGTTGGTGAGAATCTGCTCCATGTTTCCCAAGTGGAAGCGCTGAACCAGAACTTGGCTGGAAGTGGCATTTCAAGAATCAATATCAGTTTCATTTAACCCACCTCCATGGTGTACGTCTTCCCCGAGCCCGTCTGACCGTAGGCGAAGATGCACACGTTGAAGCCATCGATACAGGAAGTGACCAAGGACTGGACTTCCTGGAAAACCTGTTTGTCCAATCGGAGACACAGAAAACGTTGACACGTCTGTTTCTACCCAACAGGAGCTATAAAAGGAATCTGTTGACGTGCTGAGGGGGACCGACCTCTTCCTGCGTGGCCCGCGGGGGAAACACTTTGTCCAGTTCGAAGGTCATCGTTTTGCCCTTGTTGGAGAGGTAAAGGACAGCGTCGTCCTCCGAGTCAAAGCTCACCATGTTCTTGGCCTCGGCAGAGTCCTGCTCCTCCTGACTCACAGGACGAACCCGGCAGAAGACCCGGATGTTTCCTGGAAGAGAAGGATTCGGCGGCGTCTTGATTGTTGTGATTCAACAAATTCAACCAGCATTCTTTCTTTCTTTTTCAAACCTGTACTAAGTAATTATTTCCCCATTGCACACAATACATTCTATTCCTCATTGGATCATACATACTTATCATTTTATATTTTCGCTTTATGTTTTTTTTCTTATATATATTTTGCATTGTTGTATATTTTTTCTGTTTATTAATTTATCATCATCATCATCATCATCATCATCATCTCCTCATGATTAGGGGTCCAGCCAGTAGTTGCTGGACCCCTAATTATAATAACTATTGTTATTGTTCGCGGAAAAAAATTCTCCAAATTTTTTAAAATCTAAAACTATCTGGAACACAAACTTGGGCATAACACACAAACAGGGTTTACGTCTTGTTTGAACCCCTTTGTCACAAACATCTGTCCAACACAGATAAAACGATCTGGAACACAGAACCTACAAACACGGTTGAGGTGTCGTTTAAACCAGTATGTCACAAGGATCTCGTGGTTTAAATTTCATCCAAATCAATCCAAATACGGAGCAGATATTCGTGAAAAACCTGAAATATTCAGCTGTCTTGCTTAACTGACACAACACAATTTGTAAACTAAATGAATGAGATGATATTCACAGTAAGACGCTTTATGACGTCATCATACCCTTTACTAATAATGTACAGATTCCAATTGAGAAAGTCCATTTGGACCGTGTTCAGTGTGCGGTGTAGACGGTCACTCTGTACTTGTTACCAAATATCAATTTAAGTATATTTATACAGTATAGCTTCTTACCTGGTAAATGTCAGTTGATCTGTTTGATGAGTTCTATAAATCTATGGTCCCCATTACTTTGCCGGATTAATGAATAAGTTAAAATTAATTCACAAAAACTTGTCAGCGCCTCCAGTCGAAACCACTGAAATGTACAACTGAGTGATGCGTTCAAGATCCAGCGAGGCGTCAGAAAAATAGAAGACGCGCAATGGTAATTACTCACAGAAATAGAACGTTTTCGTGGAACATAACTTATTGAAAATGTAATCCAAGGAAAAAAGTCACCATTAAAATTACGCCAATTCGACTGCTATCATAAATCTCCGTCAATACCTCACTTCAAACATGTGACATGAACAGCCAATCGTACAGAGCAGAGAAACAACCATGTGACACAAACGCACACGGCAGGGATGAGGCCTCCAGGAGCTGACCTGCTAATTTTTGAAAATGTTATTTTGTTGGGGAAATTTTTGAATTTCAACTGGAACTCGCACTCCACCCAACCCCGGCGCAGCCCCCATCCTGACAAAAGGAGAGCGATTAAAGAAAGAATCTGCGGTAGGAGAGAGTCCCTCGATCCGCTCCAAACATCCCTGCATATAATAACAGAGTGCAGATTCGGTAAACCTTGGAACCTCGAAAACCTGTAATACGTATCTAACATGACTAAACTGGATCCTGTATATTGCTGCCTGCAGCTACAGTATATTAATTATTATTATTATGCTAATTCATTTGGAGTTGGAGCTCTTTCATCATTTCATTGCACCTTGACTACATGTGACAATTAAATTACCTATATATTAATAATATATATTGTATAATATTTTTGTATATAAAGTAAAACTGTCAAAACACATTGTGCACAAGAAATATTTATGCACTTTTGTCTGCATTTACCTTTGAGCCGCACCAGTTCATTGTGACATTTCTTCCTCAGGTTCATCTCCCGCTTGTATTTCCGCAGCAGCTCCTGGTTGGTGCTGCTCACCTCGCTGATCACCTGACAGATCTACCAGCATGGACAGGGTTTTACACACACACACACACACACACACACACACACACACACACACACACACACACACACACACACACACACACACACACACACACACACACACACACACACACACGGCCACTCACCTCTTGTTTAGCCTCTGCGATGGCCTTGTCCAGCATGTAAGGGAAGTCCTGCACTTGCCTCTTCAGACAGTTGTAGTCGCAGGTCAGGGTGCGCAGGGCAGGCTGCAGCGTCAGCAGGTTCATACGAACTCCTGCACAGGAGCAAAACAATGGTTATAATATAAATGTATTTATATTTAAAACACAACAGAGGAGCAAAGGCCTTTCCAACACGCTCTGACCGGCCAGGTTCTCGTGCACCGCCTTCATCTCGCTCTCGGCTCGGATGAAGGCCTCCTCGATCACGCGGTTCTTCTCCTCCTCCAGGTTCTGCATCTCAGCCTCCAGCTGGCCCTGCGCCCGCTCCATCTCCCCCTCGTACACCAGGATCTGCATGGCAAGAAGTAGAACTTAAGACGGGCAGCAGAATCACAGGAGGGAAAACCTGGGAGATATCCTGGCAAGAACAGGGCGGCGACTCCCAGCAAAATATTTCGTCCATTAAGGCCAGTTTTAAACGACACCGTCAATTAAATGGTAAACAAAGGGCTATTAAGAATTCCATATATCGATAAGTCCAAAGCCACTTGGGCTGGGTTCTGAATATCAATCAGCCAGCGCACAAACAATTTTCTGTTTTGATGCCTTCAATGATTTGTCGGTTACAACTCAAGACATCATTTATTGTAAAAATGGCTAAAAGACAAAAGCCTTCAAAAGTGTGAGTCCACGCTATCAGAAGCCCTCATAACGGGCAAAATAAATACATAAATAAATAAATAAAGTGATCAGTGATTAGACAGAAGATGTAACCACACTGCAGTATTTTTCATGAGTAAATAAAGTCTTCTCAGGCTTCAATTGGTTGTAATACACATCAATGATATTAATACTCTTGTAGGAATCGATAAAAGAAATCAGAAAAAGCATCATAATCCATAAAATCCCAGTTACACACCACTTTTGACAACACACACACACACACACACACACACACACACACACACACACACACACACACACACACACACACACACACACACACACACACACACACACACACACACACACACACACACACACACACACACACACCTAATCCTCAGGCAGCATCTAGAGGGATGAACCAGACCACTTAAGGGTTAGGACACTTGGTGCTACACAGGTAGGCGACGCAGGTACAAAACGGGGAAACAGGAAGTGAGGAACGAGCACTGGGAGTGTTACAGGGACTGTTTATGTCACAGACTGGGAGACGTCTAAATTCCTACAGGTTCCAAAGGTTTTCTATGGTGTCGGTCCTATTTCAAAACCAAACCATCACAGAGTTTCGTTATGGCAGAATCGGAAAAATAAAGTCCTGTATTAAATACTACGTATTTGAAACTTTGGAACCTGAGAGTGCATACTGCCGTCGTTACTACGTTTAGTCTTTGAATCCCAGGGAAGTCTCAGGAAGGGGAATGGGGGGGGGTGGGGGTGGGGGCGGCCAACCTTGGACAACCTGTGAATGACCTCGCAGTCAGCCCTGCCCACAGCTCTGGAGAGCAGGCCGCAGAGACGGCTTCTGTCCGAAAGCAGCTGCAACCAAACGCATGCAGAGAAAATAGGAGTTAACTACAGAGCCGCAGGGACCTCGATGGACGGGACTGATCTTTGCAGATCTCACGTCAAACTTCAGGTCTGTCTCAACCGCTGTCCAATTCTGCCAAATCTGGTTGTCCAGACAGACCAACAGTGACTGAGTGGGGAGAAGAGAATAAGAGATTCCAGGGTGTGTTATGTACAGATAACATCCACCCGGTTTGTGATTACCTGTGTTCGTAGCTGCGTGCAGGTCCTCTGAGATTCATGCAGCTGCGTCTCCAGCTCCCTAAGCAGCTGCCGCTGCACGGCCAGCTGCTCCTGCAGGGCAGCGCTCTTGGCTTGGGCCTCAGACAGCGACTTCCGGGTCTCAGAAGCGCCTGAATCCAACACCTGAGTCACATACCGAAGGATGTGTGGAAAAAAAGTACATTAAAGTCTTTCATTTTGGTCCAACTTTACTCTTGTTTCTAATTTCAGGCTATTTGGTGATTGAGATTCCTTTGAAAGACCTACTATACACAGAGGTGAGCAAAACTCAGTCGTCGTGCATTCCCTAGTTTGTTATGCCCTATTTGATTTGTAGTAGATGCTTGCTGCCCCCCTCACCTCGCCCGCCGCCGTCTCTGTGTCCCGCCTGGCGAGCTCCTCTTCGCACTCCCTCAGCCTCAGTCCAAGCCGCTGCTCAGCCTCGCCTTGCTGCCGCCTGGAATCGTCCAGCTGCTGCTGGCTCGCAGTGAGTAGCCGTGCAGATTCCTCCAGCTGCCTCTGGAGTTCCTCCATCCTGGACGCCTTCTCCAGGAGCTCTCGCTCCATCTCAGCCAGCCGCCGCTCCCTCTGCCGGGCCTGAATCTCCCAGCGAGACACCTCGCCCCGCAGAGCCTCGGCATCCTGTACAGGACACTTTGCTCTTCAATCTTTGACACGTACTTAACATACAAGCAAGGTAAAAACAACAACCGTGCCTTAGAAATGCTTAGAAAAGCTCTCGGAAGTGGGATTGATACAAGGAATGGTAATGTCCTGTCCATAACTTAGTGTAACATGTAGACTACCATTGGAAAATAATGTGTCACATCTATTTAACTTTGTATTTAATTGTGTATAATATTGTTTTCTAATATTTGTTATTTATTTTTTCATTTTATTGAATTCATTAATTCATTCATTTATTTCAAAATGACTGAAACTCGTGTGTGTATATATATATATATATATATATATATATATATATATATATATATATATATATATATATATATATATATATATATATATATATATAGTTGAATTGTTATTGTCTGAAAATGGAAATAAAAGAAAAAAAACAAAACATTGTTTCTACACTCTCATGTGCATGATTGGCAGGTACACACACACACCTGGCTGTGGGGGCAGTTGGTGCAGGAGGCTACATCGTCCTGGGTGCGAAGCAACGATGCCTTGCAGGACGTCAGCTCCTTCTTCAGCCGCTCATTCTCAACCACCAGGAGCTCCAGGTGCTTCTCCAGATCTGTCGCCCCCTGCAGGTCCGGAGGAAAAACACTACGGTCATATAGGTTGTAACAAAGCTAAAAACAAATGACGAGAAACCTGTAGGCTGCTCCTATTCCAATACTGTTACCAGGCCACAATAACAAATCTGTATCTGAGAATATATACTATAAAAAATTTGCTACCAAGAGCAATATCAATACATGTAAAACAAAATTAAAGTGAGTTTTTTACACATACAAGAACACTAGAATTCTCGAGTAGAGGAAAATGGATTCTGTATCAAACATAATGTTCAACTGACCCTAAACGAACAGTTATTGGAATTTCAGATGATTATTAAATATTGGAATTCAGAATCTGTAGTGAAAAGGCTGCATTGGTCCGACATGCACTGCCCTGTGAATGCACAGCCCAAGGAAGCGTGTCAAGGAGCAACTTTCTTACACCTGAGGGGTGTGCCCGTTAACTTCAGGGAGTCTGGAGCTGGAATGTGGGCTAGCTGGCTGGCCCCCGCCTTCTATTTCTGCCCTCACACTTTTATTTATTAATTCTCTCTCTTTCTCCTTCCCCCTGTGCCTCACTTCGTCCTCACCAGCTCAGAGCGCAGTCTGTCCACCTCCTGGCTCTGATCCAACAGCTGCTCCTCCAGCGCCTCCACCTGTCAGCAACACAATTAAAACAGTTTCAGGGAAGGTATACATGATACGGCACATTCCTTTCACCTAAAAATGATGGGGGCCTATCGAGTAAAGGCACAGGACGGACAGCATTTGTACACAGTGACGGGCCAATGAGCAAACCTTCACACCTATATAATTCCAATGAGGCATGTTTCACACATACCAAGAATACATGGTGTTAAGCCAAGCAGCAGCTTAGGTGATGTTGATCACTGTGGGGGGAGACTATGATATAATATGAATACCATACCAAGATATTTACTGGCAAAACCATAGAGACCAACATAGGGATCAGGGGTCTTTCACAGGAGAGTGAAGATTCTTGAAACTCTTCCTCCATCTCCTCCACATCATGAGCTGGTTTCCTCTGTGACAACACCCCCCCCCCCCTTTTTTTTTTTTTTTTTTTTTAAACCTGTGCTGTCAGCATGCTGGGCATACAACACAGAGTATTCGTATGCCATTGCATCCAGGACAGAGTTAGTCTGCAAGTGGAGTTCAAGTTCTCAACCTGCAATGCAACTCTTTATTAATTCTTAAATCATCAAGAACTGCTGCAATAACTCTGTCCTGTGGACGACCTGTAGAATGACAAGAGCACACACTTTTGGTTATGGAGAACCACCACCAACCCCCGCTCTTTGGAGAACTATTTATCATGCTTGGGTCTATAAACAACTGATCACTACTCCAGGAGGGGGAGAATCACCACGGTGAGACAAATAAATATAAAAACAAACAACATTTACACAAAAACATGAACAATGGATGACAACATGTATTGAAAAACAGTGAATTAGGTCCAGGAAAACTGGAACTACAACTGGTCACGTGGCCTCTTCCTGTCATAGTTATGGCAGCAAATGAGGGAGGAAAGGAGAGGAATGCAACCAGGAGGGTGCTGGGGTGCACTCAAAGCAGGTGTTGTGGTGTGTGATGGGACCGCCTGTATGTGTGTGTGTGTGTGTTTGTGTAAGATGTCCACCGGCGAGTGTACATGACTGATCTCCATTGGTACTGGTGTAGAAGGTCGGTATTATGTTGCGGCACCTCCAAGCAGCGGAAGGAGCCCCGAAGCCCCCCAGAACTCCGCAGCCCTGTAGACACCCTACGGCTGCAGGAAAGCCCCGAGTACCCTGCCCTGCGGCCACAGAAGCCCCCCGAGCACCCAGAGGGCCGTGGTTCAACCCCCACGCCCATCCCCGGGGAGCATGATCCAGTCCCAGGGAGCACGAGGAGACCCCGCACCCCACGGGCGCACACATACAACCAACCCCCAGGTGCAGGCACAAGACGCAGCCAACGGCACAGAACCCAGGCCACGGGCGCACAGCATGGAGCGCAGGCCCGGATCTCAGCCCAACGGCGACAGACCGACACCCCGCCTGAGCCGCCCGCCCCACGGGCGAGCCAGCAGGACCCCCATGCCCGCCCACCCACGCCCCACACAAGGGGGAGACCCGCCCTACCGCAGCCAATCAGACACCCCACCCGGCATGAGTGCCAAGTGCCCATACATGTAGCAGCGTGTGCCCACCCACCCCCAGCACCCGGGGCGCCCGTAGCAGAGAAGCTGCGCCGCAGAAGCAAAAGGCCAACAGCCGACCCCCACACCCCAACCCACACCCACAGAGGCAAGGAGTCTCCCCAGGGGCCCCGGAAGACACCCAGCGGCGCTCTCCGCATCCCCGCCAGGTCGCAGCACATCCCAAGCTACCAGGCGCAAGCCGTCAGAACTCCAGCCGGGAGGGGGGGCCCACCCAACCGCCCCCGACCAACCACGCCCCCACACCGACCCACCAGCGACCGGCCAGCCCAGAAAACCCCAGTGCTCAATGTGTGTTGTTGGAAATTGCAGTTAAAATTGCGGGGTTAGGGGTGCGAGTCCTTCAGGCAAGTCGAACCCGAATCGCTCGCACCCCTCCTGCCCCGCAGACCCTGGTCCGATGGAGTGTTGTTCGGAGTAGGATTGGTGTGCGAGTGTATGTGTTCTAAGCTAATGTGAGTGGGATTAAAATTTCCCTTTTCACGTCTGCTGATTGATATTGAAGACGTTGCTGATGATGAGCTAAACTACTACAGACATTTTTAATTTGCGCAAGTCACTTGGTATAAAAGCGGCTGGGTGTGTTGCTGAGTGTGTGTTGTTCATGGTACCTGTGTGCGCAGCTGAGCGACGAGCTGCTCTCCCTCTGGATGGACGGGATGCTCTGTGGTTTTGTCACTCTGCGTCTGTCCCGGCGGATCAGTCAGCCTCTGCACCGCCCTCACACCTGGAACACACACACACACACACACACACACACACACACAAAGTTTATGTGTGACACACTGAACATGGTCTGCAACTGCCTGTCCTCTCTATGAGCTTGATGATGAGTTTCAAATCGAGTTTCACTTCTCTAGTCAATCCAAGGCCTGGCATCTCAGTCCATCCATGATGAATTCAAAAATGTCTTCAAAATAAAACACAGCTAAGAATCATATCAATTGACTTATTTTCTTGCTTATCTCCATGTCTTGAATTTGATATATTCTCCTGCCTGTCATATTACCACTTTCTCCTCTCTTCTCCATCCTTTTCTCCCCTCCTCTCATCTCCTTGTCTTTCCTTCCTTTCTGTCCTCCTCTCACCGTTGGACTGCGGTGAGAGCAGCCCTTGCTGTAAATTCTGGATGACGCCGGTCTGCCCGATCTGCTCCTGACTCTGCTGCTGCAGTCTCTCCAGATGACGAGCGAGCTCCTCGCTACGCAGATGAGCCTGGATCTCACACACCTTTTCCTGCAAAGTCTGCGCACACGCACACACACACACACACACACACACACACACACACACACACACACCCCATTAATTGAGGTCCTTCATGTCACGCTCGAGAGTTATTCAGATCTACAAAATCACACAGAGCTGACGACAAGACTATAATGACAAAGGAGCAAGATGAGTGTTACATGGGCAGATGTCCAGCAGCAGGACCAGGTGACCTTCTGCAGATGCGTGAAGAGGAAAGAAAAAACAGAGCAGAGAAGAGAGGACAGAAGACATCAGAATAGACAGACACAGAATGCCCAAGAGGAGAGGAACGATAAAGGAGATGAGATGATTGAGGAAGTCACAGAACCCATTAACGGTCTGCATAGAGCAATTCCTGAATTTCCCCCCAGGGATTAATAAAGTGTTATCTCGTCTTCATACACCAAATCCACTAAAGAGCCGACAATTTAACGCGTGCGTGCGCGCGTGCGTGCGTGCGTGCATGTGCATAATGCTTGTCTGTGTAAATCCCATCAGAGCGACACCCGTCACCCTGATGCGTGCGACTGGGGAAAAGGGGACGCAAGGTGCTAAAGGGGGCTTCAGTCAAATGAAATATGGAGCAGCAGCAGTGTCAGTGAACGAATCGCATGATTCAGCTGTTACCCAAACACTGGCAGGACGGAGATACACAAGGACTTCTGTTTAACGCTACAGGGTTCAGGGTCGGATGTTATTGTTACAATATCGATATCATGACAAGACTAGACACCATCTGGGATTTTTGTTATCGCAATACTGTGAGTACAATAGTCTTTCAGGCTGCAATACAGTTAAGTAATGCAACTTTCTGAACGGCATAGACTGTTCCAGCGGTTTTAATCAATGCCTCGATCTGCTTGGTTATCTACATGACTACTGATTGTTTCTCAGATATTTCTTATGAAATATCTTATATCTTATGAAAGCCCAAATAGTCATCCCCAAAAAACTGTCAAATAATCAACTTCAAAGTATTGATTGAGTATTGATTTTGTCAAGCCCTAATGGAGATATGTTATGTTATATTTACATTCTATCTATGCCTTAAGGATTCACCTGTCAGTATTTGTCCTCAAATATTTGGATATGGACATATTATTGGCAAACAAATGGCAACTGTCAACAATTGCCATATTTTAGTGTGCTGAATGACGGCGCCCCCCGTGTTTAATAAAGCTGGATGCATCCAAAGATAAAGACACAAGACATTCTAGCACTGAGGTGCTCGTCTGATTTGGCTCAGAACTCCACATGGACGGCAGCTCACCTGTATGAGAATCTGTTGGCTGGTCGGGTTGGATTCTGAGAGGTTAGAGGTCAGAGAAGGACGCTGAGAGAAGGCAGCTGCAGGAAGAGACAAGAAGGAGCCGTCCTCCTCACCATCACTCATCAGGAAGTCCACTGAGCTCGCTGCAGGCGCACGCACGCACACGCACACACACACACACACACACACACACACACACACACACACACACACACACACACTTTGAGCTGCTGTGACCCTGCTTGATAACACAGCCACCATCCCTTCCCCTCTCAGTAAGAACCATGGAAACCAGTAGAGGCAGACACTGGGTGAACCTGTCATTCATTAACCTGCCTAGAAGGCGTATGAGTGAGTACCTCCGTGTGTGAAAACACACACAGATAAAAATCACCTAGTTAGCAAGTCTTTGGGGGGCAGGTTCTTATCAACCGGTGAACAATCAGAACACTGTTTCATGGCTAGAGCCTCTAGAAAGAGAATCCCAGAGTGTTAGAAAGAATTAACGAAACAAATGTGCACACATCCTTCAAGTCCTTAGCTGAAATCCAGTCTTCTGAACGCAAGAAAAACATGATAAAACAAACAATGGTAGTCTGGGAATTACATTGTCAATGAACCCAGTACCCCAGCCTCTGACATTCACCAATCTGAAACACAGTGCGTATGTTTTGAAGGCTGTGCGATCTGTCAGAGTGCAGCTTGGTTGACATGTGCACTGGGAAATGCTGCGCATTCACTTCTTTTTTCGATGACACAGTCAATTATCTCACGCTGTTGACAGTAGCAAACATGCAGACTTGCACAATGACACGCTAAGCGCAAACACAGCCAAACACTTCACTGGGAGCGCTCACCTGTCGACGGTAAAGAGTTTGTTAATTCAGAGCTCCAGCGCGGTCGGACTGGAAACGCGAGCTTCCTGGAAACCTGTTGCCGTTTAGCGGGTATTGCTCACAGTTACATCCAACAAAATTAATTTTCTCTTTCTGTGAGAAAACTGTCGGAGTCTCTGCTGTAGTCCGGTTGTCACCTTGGCTGCAAGTGCCTTACTGCAGGGAGCGCGCACACACACACACACACACACACACACACACACACACACACACACACACACACACACACACACACACACACACACACACACACACACACACACACACACACACACACACACACACACACACACACACACACAATAGCTCCAGTGTTTGGAAGCCAGTACCCTGGACTGTAGCCTGTACAGGGGATCAGCTTCATAGTTTTATACCTATCCAACAATGGGGTGAAAGAGAGAGAACGCTAACCCTAAGCACGAGAGAGGGAGATACGGAAAGAAAAAGAAGCAACACCTCATACAAACTGCCCTTACCTTTTCACCTCTTGACAGCGAGACCGATACCTGTCAAGCCATATTTCCTTCCATCTGAAACATTCAAGCCCCTCTTCATTCAGTCTTCCCAGTCTGGTCTCCCACCAGGACTCTCACTGTGCCTCTTCCCTCGGCTCCTGCCACAGCCTCCGTCAGCTCAGCGTCCCATTCATCTCTGACTAGCTCGTTCTCACCCCCCCACCGCTCCTCCTCCTCCACTCTCACTATGTCATTCCAAAAATGCAGATACACCGGTTTGGCTCTGCCTCCTTGCCGAGCAGTCGACTCACCGTCCAATGAAATGTCTTTCTTCCAGAGCTCCTGCAGACAGGGGGCGTTGCTGAGGTCCCAGGTCTTCCGTGTTCCAAACATGACCGCAGGGCTGAGCAGAGTGCTGGACTGCTGGACCCGCTGCACGTGGACAACAACATAAATAGAGACAGAAAGAGAGGACATTGTTAACCTTAAGGGGGGGAAACCAACAATAGGGTTGGCAGAGGGGGAAGAGAATAGAAATGCAGTCTTTATCACGATAGAACAGAAAATAATCACACTCCCCCCCCCCCCCCCCCAAGGGTTCCAAGACGTTCCAAGACCTTTGATGGAGCAGCCATTGTTCTTAGCCGTTCTTTGTGATTTAGCAAAGCCACACATGGTGGTGCAAAGCTGTTGGGGGCCTTGTAGTCTAAAAGAGAAGTTTCGAGGGATGTGATGAAAGATCCATTATGGGAAAGCATCTCCATGTTGGCATTCACAAACTTTGAGAACAGAAACACCAAGACCTTAACCGCGCGGCTGCTAAGCTAAGTCAGCTTGGTTCACATCACGAAAGCCGTCACACAAGTAATTCAAGTGTTTGAGGATTCCTCTGGCGTCCAGCTTTCCTGACCCATAGTCTCACAATATCATAAGACCTCAAAACATGCAAAACGACCACTACAATGACACCAGGGAACATTGTACACAACAACACTGTACTTTCAGGAGCCGATTTACCGGAAGCAACTTAAATCTCCAGTTTACTACCGCCTACTAATTACGTATTACTACACGGTTTAATTGGAGGTCCAAGTCACTTAATGTGAAACAGTCTCAAGGGAAAACAGATCAATACCCCCCCCGCCATTTGATAGTACATTTCACTCCATGAGACAGAACAGTAGCCATGCACACCAACCCTTTACCCTGTATCGACGGACACACCTACATTCCCATTATCCTACCTCATCTCAATAATAAACCAATAAATCCAGATATACGTCAACGGTTGTTTGTTTGTATCCGTCGAAGAAGTTTAACCAATGGAGCTGCTTTTCTTCGGGTTAAAAACAGCCTTCTTGCCATAAACCAGTAACCAGTTCAAATTTTTAAGGCATTTGGAGAACTGACCCATATTTTTCAACGCTCAAAGTAGAGAGGGTTCCAACATGCCTGTAATTCCCTTAGTCATGGTGATTCGCAGTGAGTGGTTATTTGGGGTGACTGTGTTGACCTGCAATTGACCGTTCACTCCTGCGTTGGCCAGTCTAATCCACCAGAGGAATGTAAAACACAACCAGTTCTATTGTACCACATCTATTGTACGGCATACAAAAGCAAACAAAAAACAAACAGCTTGCGACATACTGGGGTGTAACTACCCTATAGATAAAAACACCTGACCTCTGCTCTTACTTTTAAACTGGTCATCTGACTCATGTCAATCCGTTTAACTGATGAATTATGATATAAAGCCTAAAGATTTGAATCACCCAATCAGAGCAATTTCTTAAAAGAATAAGATGTAGGTTTGTAGGTTGACAATCAATGTCAGGCTTTATCAATAAAGCCCTACTTGGATAACCAGTTCCAGCAATTGTCGACCTTTTTCCCAATTTGATACGCATTAGGCTACTCACACATTTGAAAAGATACTAACACATTTGAAAGAAAGATTAGTCTTGTGGACTCCAATGTGAGAAGGTTGTTATGGTTGGATATGACTTAGTCCAAACTTCCATACCTGTCTATACTATTAGTTACACAGATCAAACGGATATCACATCAGTAATTTGTGTACATTCTCAGACGGTGCTAATGTCTGTTAATTTGAATACAATGGTGAACTTAAACTACTAATCACTTCACTGGGAATGCCCCGGTACCACTTAATGGACCCCTGGGGTTCCCTGGAGCACACGTTGAGAACCAATGACCTATTTCAAACAATCTGACCACACCTACCCATTCACATCCATACTGTGCCTTGCGCTCTGGGGGTTGGCTGTAGCGCTCCCTGTCCCTGTGCAACCAGCCGATGTGGATCAGAGTCCCCACCCAGCTCAGCATCCTGGTCGTCCAAGCCCCTCACATCATCAGTAAACCTCCTCTTAACGGACCACCTGGTTACTTTCAGTCCTGTGTGGCCCTGTGTTGACCGTGGCCTTCCGGCCAACACTCTAATGAGGCCGTCAGCGGAGAAATCCATCCAGAGCGATACCATTGGAAAGGATTCTCTGTCCTGCCCACAAACACTGATTATCACAGACCTGGAAGCAGTTTGCCCACCTTCACTCACTCTACTGGACCGTGGGGAGGATTATCGATGTCTGATCCTGGCCCTGGGGTGGAGGAACATCTCCAGTTAGGATGAGCACACTTACAGTAATCTTTTAAGCCCTGTAGCAGATGGCCAAAAAATAAATAAATAAATAAATAAATAAATAAACAAATAAAAACAGAAACTTTGACCATGGACCATGTTTATCTGATCTTCCCAGTACAGTTTTTATATAGATTTTACACTATGAATGTAGCAGTGAGATGAATCCTTGTAAGTGCATTGGCCTCGGCGAGCCGCACGGATCCCTGGAAAGTGCCAGACCGACAAATGTCTCCTGCTGTGCTTTCCTCACTCAAACCAGACAGTCTGACCACCTGTCCTTACATGGGTGAACAGACTGTCATACCTCATGAAGCCTACAGGAGGAGCTACAAACAATGATATTCATTCATTTTTAGCATATAGTATTGTTATTCATTTTCATATAAAAAAAAGTACTGTGCTGTAGGAACAGAAATGGGTGCTTTCCACAACATGCGTATGGGAGTTTAAGACAACTGAAGTTCACGTGAATCTTGGGTATATTTCATTTAGGTGTTGTGAACTAGGCTTGGGCCGATATTCGATAATATTGAATATTGCGATATTTGCCACCATATGCAATATTTTCACAGTATCCATATCAATATCACAGTTCTTGGCACTGCTTTCAACTGTGTTTACCCTTCCATTCAAATTGTGTGCCATGAAAAGGGTCTATCAGATCCTAGCTCTCATTCCTCTGTTGTTCCTTCTGTACTGCCCCCACTTTCAATATTGTTTATGACAGGAGAGGATTGGCTTAGCATAAAAAAAGGATCAGACTTTACTGCCCCCACATGCTTTCACTGTCTAAATCCTCCCTCTCTAGCAATGTTCCACTTTTAAAGTGCACCCCCCCCCCCCACACCACTCCCACCCCTGTGTAATTGGCCCAATTTCGTTATGTCCACAGACTCTCAGGAAAACTTAACTTGATCTCATTTAGATTATTTAAGTTTAAAGTTTTAAAGTTTAGTATTAAAGTTTTTATATTAGTTTTTTTTGCATTAAGGTTTGTTTGTGAGCTCTTGACAATTACGTTTTTTTTCCTTATTGCAATTAGTTAACATTTTTGAGAACCTGTTCCAGTTTAGTTGCACTTAAATTTAGTAGGAAAGGAATGTTTAATGTACTTCAATCAAGGCCAAAACACAAAACAGTATCGAGAACTAAAAAGACATCTTGTTGCAAACGGTTGGATGTGCTATAGCAGTGTTTCTCAAATGGGGATACTCATACCCCTAGGAGTACTGCAGGGGTACTGCAGGGGGTACTCAGAAGAAAAAAAAAAGTGTTAAATATTGGTTATATATAATGTAAAAAAACAAAATAAAAAAATAATAAAAACACATTGACGCACATACCGTACATAATTTGTTAATTTTCTTCCCTCCCAATGCCAGTGAAGGCAGTACTTAGCTGATTAAAGATCTTAGAGGGGTTACACTACTAAAAAAAAGTTTGAGAACCACTGTGCTAGAGGTTTCTCAAGGTTACTGCCCCAGAAACACAAATAGATGAAAATAATTAATAATACAATCCATTTTGTGTTAATATTTTAATTCCTTTAGTTCGTTTTGGAGGTCCCAAAATCTATTTTCATCTTAGTTCTAGTTTGGACAAAACATTTTAATCTCATTTGTAGTTATTTGCGTTTCAAATTTTGTTAATGCCCAACCTCAGTTCTCGCATACTCATACCTGTGGTCAACTTCATGGATGAGAAGGTATTACACATTACAAGTTGCTGACACTTGCTGCGCTGCAGAGTGGATTATAGTTCTATGGATCCAGAGATGATGAAGGACTAGCAAGTGTGCAGAAACACTCACGTGCACTAACTCAAAATACAAAAAGCATTATTAATCTTGACAGGTGCTGACAGTCAAGGTTCACTACAAATTGTCCACCCTGCAAACATCAGGTTTAAGTGTCCATGCATGTGTGTGGTCTGCAAAACTCGTGGAATATTTACATGACATTCACATGTATTTACTGCCGCAAAGTTGCCCCTCACTTGCAGATTACCAGGGAAACATGCGAGCCAGTCTAAGTGGGGAATCTGTCATATATAGAATTTAAATGTCTAAATCAAACTATTTCTCATGTCCATTTCAAAGCTTCACGTTTTCCCCATCAGGTCACACACGATGGAATGCTATTTTTATCCCTCCCCTACGACAGCGAAAGCAGAACCAATCATTGCGACTCATCAGAGGAGGCAAGGGGGGGGCTGGGGTGAAATCCATGTAACAGGCAGCATGAGGCCTGGGCGATAACCAGGGTTGTGGATAAGCTCACGGTAGTCAGGTAGTTGTCTGGCAAAAACATGTGGGACCAGCGTCACAATCTCCCTGCCCAACTCTCGGTCTCCAGCTGTGCAGGAGGATAATGTTCAATGATCACATTTAAAACTCACATGAGAAATGTGCTCCAGTCCAGTGTAATTGCTTGTTTAAGGAAGCACAGCTTCAATACAGTTAAAAATGGGTTCAGTGATCAGGGTTTTTAGGGGACAGTAGAGGTATTTCCATAGGGAGGCTTTGAAGTAGAATAACAGAGATCAGAGGGTAAATAGGCCATTCATCAGATCTGCCTTTTACGCAGCAATCTAAGTGCAATGCAAAGGGATGCCGTGGATGGAGGCCTTTTCCGTCTGCGCTCGAAAAGCCTTTCATTATCTTGAAATGAGTGCCAGAAATCCTACAGTATACACAACATACTGTATAGTAATTTTCCTACAGTGCCAAGAGCAGCGGTCCCACCCATGCTGACAGACTAGCCCTAAGACGCTAAGAACATCACTGGCTTTGCCTCCACAAGAAGCCCCCCTCCTGAGGTGATGAGGAAAAAAATAAATCCCTCCGTCGTCTCGCCCAGCCCCAACACACACACACACACACACACACACACACACACACACACACACACACACACACACACACACACACACACACACACACACACACACACACACACACACACACACACACACACACACACACACACACACACACACACACACACACACAAAACTGGGTCAAATGATTTACTGCTCCCCCAGTCACCATGCGGCGAGAGTCAAAACACGTCCTCTCTCCGCCAGACTGCAGGCGAGCAACAAGGCTGCGAGGACTATGACAATGTGCTGTCCAACCACGCCCACACGAAAACATGTATATATGTATACACACACACCACAATATGAGAGAAAAGGAACCCACACACACACACACACACACACACACACACACACACACACACACACACACACACACACACACACACACACACACACACACACACACACACACACACACACACACACACACACACACACACACACACACACACACACACGTTATCGTCCAGTCCATAGAGGGAAACAATACAACCGCCTGGTTGGGTTACATCCCATTCACTGTGACAGAATTACTCCAGCCATATATGCCTCCTTTATTCTCTCCCTTTCGCTCTCCACCCATCTGTGTCTTCTTGCAGTCACCTCTACATCTCTGCTCTCGTTCGCGTCACCAGATCTCTAGGAGACCACCCTCCCCACCACAAATGTTCCCTCTACATTCCCAGTTCTCTTCCTGCCATGTTCTCTTCTCTTTGTGCTCCTGTTCGGTACTCACCTCCCTCCCCGTGGCCGGGCCGTCCAAATCATGCCTGCATCGCCGGCGCTAGCCCGTCTAGCTGCTGCAGTGCAAACACTCTCTCCTTCGCAGCTTGTGTCAGATCTGTGTCAGAGCCACCAGCTTCCCCCTCCCCTTTACTCTAGCAGGCGTGCACACAGACACATGCTGCTGCCTCTGCCCGTTCCTTAGTAACAGGAGGAAGAGGAGCCAGCATCATGTCTGCCTGTAACCCACCCCCCGCTACTCTCCTCCTGCTCCAGTCCCCCCACCCCCTCCCCTCCATCAGCCAGCCTCCGTCAGTCGAATAAATATTTCAGCCACAAAATTAAGCCTGGCGCAGCTAAGCTCTGCTTCTATAGACTGAAATATTAAACAAGACTGTGTGTCTGTGCACGCACCAAGAGCATTCATGTTTCTCCATCTCTGACACACACACAATGGACTTTTCACCTCCAATCCACTAAAATTGAGAAATGTATGACCAGCAAAAAATATAAATAAATAACACACATTCTAACATGATTTATATTTCCAAAATAAACAACAATCTCTGTGTTGTAGTGTGAGACAAACTATATGTACTCATCATTCATGTGCATGCAAAATATTGTGCCCTCCTATGGTGGTTGTGGGGATTTGAATCCTTGAATTACAAATAACATTTGAGAGCTAACCAAATAACATCACTGTCAGATAGGAAACTACTCCCCCAGACCTTCTTATTGAATGATAGGTAATCAACCTGGCAGGTTGCAGAGCATTCTCTGAGCCATGACACACAACCGATGAACCAGTCTGACTGTGTGCCTTTTGCACAGCAAATGGGCATATATTTTTTTAAATTAACTACGACTTACAAAGACACAGCAACTCCCTTTTAGGACATCCATCGAATAGTTAATTATGAATGAGACACAAGACACCTAGTTGTAAATAGCCTCCCCTATATACACCAGCACCACCCACTACACAACCTTTTTCAAATTCCTAATGGAACCAGTGTTGTGAAATTTTAGAAGTGCTGGAACACCCCAAAGTGCCAACCCCCTCCCATTTGCTTCAAATTCATCTTTAGCTATTTGATCATTTTCACTATTACCACTGTCAAAGAGGGGCAAGAGTGGGGATGGGCCCGATTTGTCGACTAGTTGATTAAAGATTGCAAAGCCTAGCTAGTAGAAACACTAGTCGATTAAATGTATTATTTTATTAATATCAGTGGTGTAACGGAACGTAGCTCAATTGCAAAATTTAACATCATAATGAAAAACTGAAGCCCAAGCCACAGGAGCTAAAGCTCAGAAGGAGCTCAGCCTTCGAATAATTAAAAAAAAAAAAAAAAAAAAAAAAAACAACTGTGCTCCGACTCAATAAAATTATATGTTTTACAATATATTACAATATGCATCGATACACACTCCATAAGAGTAGTTAACGTTATGGAAATGATTTGGATTTTGATAAAGATAATATAATAATGTTAAACGGAACATGATGCTGCGATATGATGAGTAGAATTAGGAAAAAAGTCAGATTACAGAAGAATGTACAGAGCGGAGACGGACGTGGTGGCGAGGGAGAAAAGACTCACTCGCAGTGTGTTGAAAAGTGTCTCTTTTCAGAGAGCCGGATGATCCTGCTCACTGAAAAGAGTCGGCTCTTACAGCTCCCAAGCATTTCTTTTATCTATGAAATTGTATGAAATATTTTGTTTATTATATATTTATGATATTTATTCCACTACAAAAAAATAACATTATTTATAATGATTTAATGTGACTATACTCAAAGTTACTCATTGGGAAACAAATGTTTCTTTTACAAATCAAGACAATAGGGTGAGGGTTGGTGCTGAAAAAATACATGTTTAAATCGAATTGAATAGTGTATTGAGAGACGCAGACTTCTCTACAAAATCGACTGTAACTCGCTTAATTCGTAACTGATTTTCATGAGATTTTGTTTGTTAGAATGTGAGAAATTGAACACAATACTGGTTACTGGAATTCAATCTAGTTACGGGGGACGGATCATATTCTTTCAGTCAAACATATTTTCAGGAAGATCTTTCATGCTTGCCTCATATTGCACTTGAGTATTGAATATTTTAATTTAACACTGGACATCAAAGTTTTTTCATTTAAGACCATGGGAAAAAGTTTCTTACTTTAAGCGTTAAAGTGTTCTTACTTTTTTTTTTTTGCTGATCCGAAAAATGATCCCATCCCTGACTCAAAACCATGATACTATCCAAATGTGAGTTTTGTGATCCGTTGCACCCCTAATTAATAAACACATTTCAATTATATATTGACATAATTTGCACTGAAATATAATGTCTTCCTTGTCAAATGTTGCTTAAAAAAAAAACGAGCCTCCGCTAGTAATGTTAACAACACGGATCTCACACACAATCTCACACACACACACACACACACACACACACACACACGGTGGAAAGTGGGACAGATGACATGTCGTAAAACTGATCGTTTTCCCAGTGTCTGTGTCCCCTCACTAGAGACCTCTTGTCAGACGCTTCCTAACACTGCAGCAAGATCTTGGAAATCATTGTGGCTTTAACCACTTCCCATGCCTTGGCACAGAAGAACCCTCCAAGATGAGACATTCCAGTCAAAGCTGCACTAGGTAAGACTAAATAAAATTGTATAACAAATAAAAAAGTATTTCATCCAGGTGCAATCTAATGTGGTTGCTCAACTACACACAATTGAAGAGAAATGGACAGAAAATTGAACCGTCCCATGGGATTAGGGTTTATATTCACAACACAACAAACCAAGGGCAGAGCAGGCCTTGGGGCACTGCAGCCAGATTAAAACCATCTCTGGTTATATAAGGTTTGATCTGTTTTCATGAAAAGGAATCAAAAGGTTAGGGGATGTCACTGGGAATTGGACAGTAAAATATCTGAAGAGAAGAACGTGGAATGTGACAGCATAGTAGGAAAATAATGCAGTGGTGTACAGAAGAAAGTTGTAAAATCAAAAATCCCTTTTTCCAGTGAAGGCATCAGTTTGAACACTTCATAGCTGTTCCTTTTAGTCTTATTAAATTGAATAAATGACAGTAAATGAAAACAGCTTCTTATGTGTGTGCCCTTTCAATCTCTCGAATGATAACATTCTCCTGAATGTCAAAACCTTTAAACAACATTAAAATGCCCTTAAATTAGAACTTCCCGAAGCCATCTTTTATTAAATACCCTTACTCTTCACTCCTTATTTCCCAAGCTACATATTTTTGCAGAAACTCTTCGATGCAGACCTCCCTTCTCACCTGCACTTGTTTTCTGCTGTCAGGAACATTGCGCAGGCTGCCTTCATTGCCCTGCCCTGTTTCCAGGCTGCGGCCGGTCAGTCCCTGATAGTCCACAGTCCTTTGTAGAGTCTCACCAACCCCCAAACCATCGCCGTGTTCCTGAGCCCTTGAGGCTGGCTCTCTTTCTTCTTGGCCCTCCGCAGAGGCTCTGCTCCTGGGCCGGCTGGGCTTCTTCTCCCCGTTTGGATCAGACTGACGTTCCAGGGCCTTGTTTCGGTTCTTGAAGAGGCTATGGAGTGTGAGCACCACCAGGGTGCACAGAACATACATGGTCCCCCCGTGGCGAGTGGGTGGGTCCCGGAGAGGCCTCGTTCAACTCTGAGATCGGTCCACCTCAGTGTACAGCAAAATGTTCAACAGATGGTTTTACTAGCACTTTGCTTCTGATCGTCATCACGGTGACAGAATCCAAAGTGCTTCAAACGAGTCAAGTTTAGAAGAATTTTTCCACCCAAGTCCTAGTTATCGTGGCATCAGCTTGGCACCAAATTGGTTAAAAATAAAAACTGCAGCAACAGCAACCAGGACAGTGCCAACCAGACTCTGACAGAATCTTCAGAAAGACAAACAACTTTCAAGCAAGTAAATAAAAACCTGACATCTGGTTCCCTTGGTGCTCGCACAAATATTGAATTGACAATGAAAGTACAGATCACTTCAACAATGGCAAGGAGCCATTCATCGTCCTTAATCCCAACTCTGTCTTCTCCTCAGATGTCAGAGGAATAGCCTGTGCTGCAGAATTGTAACTTAGTTTAATCCTCTCTCTCCCTCCCTCTCTTAAACACACCCGCTTTTGTAATCTCACCTGATTCACCTCTGTCCTAAAAGCTCTGCGATGTTAGCTCCACAGAATTGATAAAGTGAATTGGACTTTGCGCTGTTGCCACTGTGCCAAAAAGACTGAGCTCAGGTTACCTAAGACAGCAGCGAGCAACAGACGAGGGGAAAGGCGATGATCTGAACGTAACTCAAGATGCCTGATACTCACTGTGATGCACCCGCCTCGAAAATGCAACAAGCACGTTTAAGACATAATTCCTCTTGTCAGTTCAGAACAATGAAAATGGCTGAAAAAGAAATCACTCCTCGTGAAGACTCAAAAGGTTTAGGTTCTCCTAACAGTGGTTTGAGCCCTGGAACGTGGCTCTTTGCCCCGGAACTGTGGACCTGGTGTTAGTCATGAGCCATGCTCGTTTTCTGTCGCTCGGCCGTCCCCGCTTGCTACGTCCAACAGGTCCAAATGCTCGCCCACCAACCGGTCCACCCGGGTGGGACAGGAGCTTTGGAGAGGAAAGGAGGGCAAACCCGATCTGCACACTCTCATCGACTCCCTCCGAACTGCCAGGACATTCCTGCACTCCAGAGATTAGCAGGTTTGCGCTTTACCTCATCACAGCTAGAGAGTCACAATCCCCCACCACTCGTCCTTTCATTCAGTCTCAATTTCATCCCTTTCTCCAACCATCCCATCTCTGTCCTCTGGCCATCTGTTGCCATTGGATAAGCGCTAGAATGGGGCAAATGGAGGCACTGATGACATAACGCCTTATAGTCAACTTGTGCATTTATATTGGGAAATGAATGTATTAAAAAATCAAAAAGGCTTCATCCTCAATGCAGGGGAGGGAGCTGCCATTCAAATCAATCTCTGGAATCCAATAGTTTGTCAGAATTGATCGGAGATGCAACCTTGTTAATCTCTTTCCTATAAGGCTGTCCGCAATACTGGTACAAAATTGTTGGAACTGTGGAAATCCTGCAGAGTTCAGAGTTCCTTTCATTCACAGTGGGAACTGACATTTCAAATCATGACCACTGAATCTTGACAAGAGGCATGCGATTGGTCGGCAAGAGAACACAAGAGATGTCCATCTCGGTCGCCCATGATTGGGCGACCGAGCGACTGACTGTATACAGAAACCATCTGTATACAGTGTAGGGAAGCTTTCTGTCGGCTGCCATAATCTGCAAGAACAAAAGAGAAGTTTCTGCCCGAGCGATCGCTTTCAAAGTCCTAATGAAGCGATTTGGGATTGCAATTGCAGAATCGGGACCATCTCATACCAATACACTCCGTCACTGGCATATTTTGGGGGGGCTGAATTTGTAGTGCACATCATTTCCGGTGACTTTGTATGAGATGTCACTCTAATGCTTATTCTGCAAATAAAAGCTTTAAAAAAATTCTCTTTAAGTTAATTGGCACAATCCCTGGGTCCCCTCTGCAAAACGGGGTCAGGTTTATTGGCCCATAGCCCAAGCTCAATGAGAGCAGTGGGAACTAGACTTTTAGGCAGGTTGGTTTAGACACAGGTTGACAATCATCAATTTTCCACTGGCTGTTCAGGCCAGAACGTTTATGAATGAATTTGCCCTGAGAAAATGTTATATTTTAAGGGGGCCCTATTAAGCCTTTCGTTATGTTTTCTCTCACACACACACACACACACACACACACACACACACACACACACACACACACACACACACACACACACACACACACACACACACACACACACAATTAGGTAAGCTAATGCAAAGTAATCGCCGTGAACAAAACACTCAGGCTTCCGACTGCTCAGTTTTCAAAAGGTTTTTTCTATTCTCTGCACAAGCTGACGTCAGCACATCAAGGATTTCTTTACATGTTCATCTGCTCCATATGATCCGTGGTGCATTTCAAAATGTGCACGAATAGTGTGTTTTTATTGTAGATGTATTTATTTTATTTTCTGACATTTACATGAGACACAATCCCTGCATGCGTTGCCCCGGTGCGGTGTCCGTGCCTCCAACAGGCCTGGAGAACTGCAACCATTACATTACATTTACATTTAGTCATTTATCAGACGCTTTTATCCAAAGCGACTTACAATTGTTCAAACACCGACGGACGCAGCCATCAGGAGCAATTAGGGGTTAAGTGTCTTGCTCAAGGACACTACAGCATGCTAGCAGGAGGAGCCTGGGATCCAACCAGCAACCTTTAGATCACTAGACCACCAGCTCTACCGCCTGAGCTACCATCCCCTCACACAACCAAAGTCAGAAGGAACTTTTAAATTAGACCTTGTTGTCCTAATAAGTGAAGATTCAGCAACTGGATTGCTTATTTTTCCACACCAAATTTGTTCAGAAACTGATTTTGGTGGACTGCTATGGTGAAATAAGTCAAAGTTACAGAGTTAATAGAACGAAACCCGGACATCATACTCAAACGCCATTGGATCAAAGAACCTGGAACCTTTTAGCAAGAAACTTTGAAAACATCTTTTGGGGACCTCAGAACCTATTAACTTGTGTAAAAAGGAGCATAATAGGTCCACTTTAAGATCAAATTATAATTTTTTATTTTAGCAGCACTCTGTGGTACCTTACTCGCTAACCTTAATTATATTACTATAACACTACAGTCAAATGCCACACTGTGTTTTTCTGAGTGGCATATTTATGAGAAAATCGAATCACTTTTCTTTCCACCACTGTGTTATTACCACCTGTGCTGCTACAGTGATTTTTTTACTTAAAATCTATGAAACAGAATCAAGTGGAACATTTTGGTAACTGGGGCTCGTGGATTCTACTGGCACGTCGGGCCAGTTAAAAGGCTTCAAAGGCCCGTGGGTGCCAATGCCGAGCCCTGGTAGGGCTGCATATATTTAAGAATCATACATAACTGAGGAGAGTTCTGGGGTCATTAATGTTCTGCTGAATTCCTACACTGCATTATGAGAAAACACATTCAGCAGGACTTTATAGTAGCTACTTCTTAATCATGACGTCTTTGCCAATCTTGTCTTGTCTTGTAACCGTTGCCTTATATCTACTTTGGTGACTTTTGACCACTTACCCATCATAAGGAAGTGTGAAGTATAAGTACATTTGCAGCAAACACGACATCTGCAATTTGATGAAGTGCCTATCTTGTTTTTCCAGGTCGCCAGCGTAGTGACCAGCCAACTCCCTCAAACACTACACGGTAGAATAAAACAGTAAAAATGGTATGAAAGGAGGGTAAACAAGGGCTGTGCTGGCTGAAAGTCTCAAGGAGATGGATGAATGCTCAGATACTGCAGATCATGCTGAGATAAACAGAGTTAAACCGAGATAAATTTACAGAACTGGAGTGGCACACCTTTACAGCACAATAAAATAATCTAAATGGATATCCCCATAAAAATTACACTTTGTCTCACCCAAAGTTCGATCAGGACTGAACCCAACAACAGGAAAGTGAGCGCATGTCACTGGGCATCAGGTGTGTGAGTGCTGCGCTTAATCGGCTTACAGGAGAAATGGGACTCATTTAATTTTAGAAGCTTTTAATAAAAGGCTTTAAATCTCATCTTCACATTAAAAACACAGACGAGCTGCATTAGCGTGGTGTTACATTTCAGACAGAAATCGAGAGAAATCGAGAGAGAGAGAACCCTGTTGGGTCACCATGTAATTTATTCCCGAAATAGTCCAGAGGAGACATGACTGAGGGCGTAAGCGGTGCATTTTGGGACGAGAGAGGGGTTATTATGGGATGGAGGCCTTTCAGATTCCCTGCAAACTGACACACACACACACACACACACACACACACACACACACACACACACACACACACACACACACACACACACACACACACACACACACACACACACACACACACACACACACACACACACACACACACACACACACACACACCTGAAGGAAGAAGAAAAGACACAGAAATACCAAAGTTCTTCATGTTAATGGGGTGGATGGAGGGAAAAGCCAACTAATGAGAGAAAGAGAGAGGGGGGGGTGGGGAGGGAGAGCCACAATCCCACTATAGAGCGTCCTCCATCTCCTCCCCCACTTCCTGTCTTCCATCTAGGACTAGCTCCACACATTCTCTCACAACCCCACACACAACTAGGTCATCACCAGAAGGAAACAGACTCCATTTGTGAAAACAATTAAACACTGAAAACAAAAAAAATAAACAAAATTACAAACGGAAAACTAGAACAGCCTTCAGTTCATTGTCATTTAAACTGGCTAAATGCTTTATTTATGAATGGTGAAGACAGACAACAACCTAGTAGTTCCAAAAACACTACAGAAAGGTATGTTACTTAAATTGTATTCAATACATTTATTTGCACTGCACAGAAGCTTGTCCAGCACAACAAATTAAGTATAATACAGTTAAACTTAACCAAACATAGTTAAAAAAAAAAAAAAAGTCAACTGAAGCACATGAAATAAATAAGTGAAGCTTAACTGAAAATGGAAACTAAACTGTCAACACAGGCAGATTCATCCAGACTGAGCTAATAACCTTGTACGCCACACTTCACGAGCTCCAAACTCACATATGGAAAAAGTGTGTTTGGGTGGAAACATTTGTGACGCAGACACACAGGCTGCTGCTTCTATTCTACACACTGAGACGAACAGCTTTAGAATACAGAGAATAAGGAGGAAAATACTAGTAATAGATGGGAGTTTAACTGAGCAACAGGAATACTGAGGTCGCACATGTAAACACAGATCTGCTAAAACTACATAAGGAATCACAAGGTTTGGACATTGTTCAGTCAGACCCTAAATGCAAGACAAAGCATTTCTAGCCTATATATACACAGTATGTGTGCGTGCGCACGTGCGTGTGTGTTTGTGTGTGTTTAAAATCAGTATGTTTATGTGATGCAAAGCTATGGGTCGTGCATAATTATATTTTCCCCTTTCATGTTGGGCCAAGATTATCGGACTCAGTAGTTGAATCAGAGTGCTCCACCCAAAGTTCATTATCAGATTAGGGGACGTATGGCTTTACTGCCACTACTGGTTCCTCTGAGATCTCTGCCATACCCACTGTTTTGTCTCAGTCTCCTTATCACCACAAGGCTGCATGAAAAACCTAACTCAGTTTTTGTTTGTTCCCACATCAACACACAGCTGCAAGGCTTTATTGCCACCCAGAACGAGTTTGTTTTTTGTTTTTTCCCCCCAAAGCTACAGAAGAGGTTTTTTTAAATGAAAGCTGGATCTGGCATCTATTCTACAGACAGTTTGAGAAATAATTTGTAAGTAGCCCATTCAATCCAGCGACTGTGTAGTGGTGAGAGCCCCTTTCAACCTTATATTAACTTAAGTGCTGCGTAGCAATAGCGGGTTTTAGGAGACAACATTAAATGTATGCATTAGGACAGTTATTTGTGATTTTATACAGATATGAAAGACAGTCCTTAACAAATGCAGGTAAGCTAGTTACTGTGAATAAGTCTATATTTTTTATATTGTTTTGAGCAAATTTAAAGTTGTCAACCACAGCATTGTTTTCGACACGCACGCGCGCACGCACGCACGCACGCACGCACGCACACACACACACACACACACACACACACACACACACACACACACACACACACACACACACACACACACACACACACACACACACACACACACACACACACACACACACACACACACACACACACACACGTTTTGTGATGGCTGAACAGCACCACCTGTCGGAGATACGTGGTAAAGCTTCCCCTCTGTGGCTCGAATCTGGTTCCTATCAAAGTGCTGTTACATAACTGCTACATGTGGAGAAGTCTGAACAGGCCACTCCTTCCAGGAGTCATGACAGCTCAGCTGAATGAAAAAAAAAAAACAAGTCTGGCTTGTAGGAACTGGCTTATCCATACGACATTTATACAAAAGGTGACCTTTATTCACACTAGGTTGATTTTAATGCTCAGAGCCAGAGCCATGTCAGGTCAAGAGTGGTCACAGATCGACAGGGGTCAGAGTCTGGGATGGAAACTACAATAGGACCCTCTGCTGTCTGAAATGTATCACCCTTAACTTTAGCATACTTGAATGAACCAAAACATTGGGGACTAGCTGGCAATATTCCAAATTTTATACCGCGTGGAGTCCCGCCTAAATATCATGATACACAATATTAGCATAGCTCAATAACACAGTTTCTCAAAAGTTACAATAAATCTTTGATTGAGTAACATAACAGGCATTTTGTATTCTGGGTACGCGATATTCAATAATGTGAAAATATTGCATATGGTGGCAAATATCTCAACATTCAATATTATCAAACTCAAGCCTAGAGTGGACGTCACCATGCTTTCTACGAAGTTTCCATGACGGCGCTGTTTCTTTAACACACGGTGCAGCTTCGCTGTAGGAATGCATGTTTATGTGTTGCACAGCCTTAAATCCCCAAGCACGGACCTCGTAAGCAAAAATCTGGAGTGACGACAGGAACAGGCACAGGAGGTGCCCCCCCCGTCTCCAATTAAGGTCTCCTTGTTGAGACTCCCTCCAAGTAGAACTCTCAAAGACATTATGAGCAACAGAGGCATCAGACAGCAGACGGTTGAGTTGAATTCCTTGGGGAGGAGTTTCTCGTGCTAATGGACAAACAGTCCACAGACTGAGCTCCACACTGCAGCGTGCACGGCTCTCGTGACTCCCGCCACTGGAATGCTGTGCCAGGCGTGACGTGTGAGCAACACTGGAACAAAATGGTTTGTTCCAGTTTGTCCCTCTACGACACGTGGAGGCTACATCCGAGTGGGAAACCATTTTGATGGACAAAAGTCTACACAACAGAGGAAAAGTAGTTATTGTGACTGAGAATCATTATCTTGATGTTTCTTAGTAATGTTCCGTCAACACTGACCAGAAAGCTGTGGTGGAACATAAAGTATAAATTAATTAATAAAGTACGTATTGAAGTATTTGTACCTACTTAAATATATTAAGTTCCAGACACTTCCCACTTCTACTCCACTACATTTCAAAGCATTTTTTTTTTTAAATAAAGCAGAGACTGGAGCTATGAAACTGTTCAATGACTCATTAGCTCCATATCCTCGTACATGACAATGACTCCACATATGCTTTTATCAATTTTAATCTGGATCTGCATGAGCGTCATCTGCAGAAGAAAAAGCCACAGAAGTACTTCACGAAGCATTATATACTGCTAATGGGAGCAGCCGAAAAAAAAGGAAAGAAAGAAAGATATCAGGGCACTGGAAATGAGAAAGACTTTTACTTTTAATACTTCAAGTACATTTCGGATCTAGATTTACTTGAAGTACAAATGTCAATGTGGGACTTTCACTTTAGTGAGTTTTTAAACACACAGTGCCACCTTTTGCAGTAAAGAGTGGAAAGTTCCTCTTTCCAGATGCTCTCTGTAGGATGTGGGAGCAATTCTTCTTAGGTCATTCCTTTCTTTTTTAGGACCGCGCCAGCCTCTGACAGACCAGTATAAATATAGAATATCCGTTTGCTTCTGCGGAATAAACTCGGACACACCCAGAACAACACCCCTAACCGCTTCCATGTGCTCGGACTGAGCCCAGAGGATCATGTGAAAAACTCAACATTATGCTCCTGCAATTGAGGAGGCTGCAGTTTCAGGACCGCAGTCCTAGGACTGCGTTTCTAGGACCCTAAGACCCTCATTTTTCCCAACAGCACCACCTAGCCAAATATAGTTTTGAAGGTTTATTCCACCCAAATACTAGTTTCTGCCTAACAAGTTATAGTCGGAAAGGTTTATTCCACCCAAATACTACTTTCTGTCTAAGGACTTATAATGTTAGCGATGGTTAGGTTGAGGTATAATGTTATATGGTTAAGTTGAGGTGTATTGTTAGATGGTTAAGTTGAGGTGTAATGTTAGATGGTTAGGTTGAGGTACAATGTTAGATGGTTAAGTTGAGGTACAATGTTAGATGGTTAAGTTGAGGTACAATGTTAGATGGTTAGGTTGAGGTACAATGTTAGATGGTTAAGTTGAGGTGTAATGTTAGATGGTTAGGTTGAGGTACAATGTTAGATGGTTAAGTTGAGGTACAATGTTAGATGGTTAAGTTGAGGTGTAATGTTAGATGGTTAGGTTGAGGTACAATGTTAGATGGTTAAGTTGAGGTGTAATGTTAGATGGTTAGGTTGAGGTACAATGTTAGATGGTTAAATTGAGGTATAATGTTAGATGGTTAGGTTGAGGTACAATGTTAGATGGTTAAGTTGAGGTGTAATGTTAGATGGTTAAGTTGAGGTGTAATGTTAGATGGTTAGGTTGAGGTACAATGTTAGATGGTTAAGTTGAGGTGTATTGTTAGATGGTTAGGTTGAGGTACAATGTTAGATGGTTAAGTTTAGGTACAATGTTAGATGGTTAAGTTGAGGTGTAATGTTAGATGGTTAGGTTGAGGTACAATGTTAGATGGTTAAGTTGAGGTGTATTGTTAGATGGTTAGGTTGAGGTACAATGTTAGATGGTTAAGTTGAGGTGTAATGTTAGATGGTTAAGTTGAGGTGTAATGTTAGATGGTTAGGTTGAGGTACAATGTTAGATGGTTAGGTTGAGGTACAATGTTAGATGGTTAGGTTGAGGTACAATGTTAGATGGTTAAGTTGAGGTGTAATGTTAGATGGTTAAGTTGAGGTGTAATGTTAGATGGTTAAGTTGAGGTGTAATGTTAGATGGTTAAGTTGAGGTGTAATGTTAGATGGTTAAGTTGAGGTGTAATGTTAGATGGTTAGGTTGAGGTACAATGTTAGATGGTTAAGTTTAGGTATATAGATGATTAGGTTTACGCGTGGAAAGCTGCGTGTCACAGTGTCCAGTGCAGAGTCACGGGACCGTAGTGTCCTGGTGTTCCGGCAAAGCTGAGAAAACTGCTTCCTGTTGTTGTTGTTGTTGTTGTTGTTGTTTTGCTATTTGTCGGACACGCGTGGAAAGCTCTCGAGCAGACACACACACAGTGAAGTGAATGGAGCATGAATGAGTGGAGTGTCAAATTTACGGTGAGCAACAGGAGAAATGTGGATTAAAGTTGCGTTAAAATCCCATTTTAATTCAATTTAAATAGTTCACACTTCTTATGGCGCGCGTGCACCAGCTGGCGGCAATTAGCAACCAAACACATTAAAAAGGACCTATTAAGCTCCTTTTTTATTTTTTTTTACACAAGTAAACGACACCAGCAGTCAGACACAATGTCATCCCACGTCACAATAAACCCGGCACTCCAATGTGATAATAACCAGGAAAAAAACGTCTGAATGTGTTTTAAAAGTTGTATTCTTACCTTTGGTCCGAAGCGCAGCTCCCGTCCCTCTCCCTTCCCGCCGCCTCCTCCTCCTCCTCCTCCCAAGGTTCAGATAATGCACTGAAAGCCAAGGCCTCGAGGATATTTCCCCCCCTCCCGCAGATGTGTTTTCCGGGAGGGATCCACTCGCGGAGCAGGACGTGGTTTCCACTCAACACAGCGCTGGACTGAAGCATCTGCAGCGGCTCCACAGCTGTGGCGCGTCCCACCGACAGTTGGAAAAGACCGCGCTCGGCTTTGTGCGCATCTGTAGCGGGTATTACGGTAAAACGCTTGGCTCCAGCGCCAGAAGGAATATACACACACACACACACACACACACACACACACACTCAAGGTTCTATTTTGACTTTTATTTCCTTTTCTTTTTTACTGTTTGTTACAAAATGCGAATGTGAGTGCACAGACACGCACGCACACACACACACACACACACACACACACACACACACACACACACACACACACACACACACACACACTATATTATGACTGGGAGTATACTATGTATGTGCATATGTACATATTTCTGGCTTGTATTTATTGTTTGTGTGCAAGCTGCTGTTCCCTTCTTGAGTCGCTAAATAGAAATTGTTCAATGGAAGAAAGAAAGAAGGGAAACAGTCGGTGAATCCAAAATCAACATCAGGGTTGTGTATTCCAGAACAGGGCTATCAGTGCCACACTCGAAAAATTAGGAAAGGTGTGTCATGTGTGAAAGGCAAGATTAAAAAGGGAAAAACCACTATGGAGAAAGACAACGACTCAAGATTTGAATCTAAAGGAAGCGAATGTTTCTGTAGAATAATTACATTTCAAATGGATGACCTAACACCTCAGACCATGCACTACACATGAAAGCCTCTGAAATTATGGAATATAACGAAAGCCAAATTCAGATAAGAATACAACGGAAACTCCACTTTGTCAAATAACAAATTTCACCTCAACCGGATAGTACACTCATTTCAGAGCATTCAGGTTTTATTTGCAAATGTAATCCATTCAAATTATCATATGTAATAAAAAGTACACTTCTAAAAGTTCCAGAGACTAATTACAGCTTAGATGGATCGCACATACACCACCTCAGGATACCACTCCTTAAGTTTCATAATATTCTGGTGCAGCAGTCAACCCAGTAATACATTTGCTAAAATAAACAAAGTAGACTTACGGTTACAACAAGGTGCCATCAACATTTTGTTATTATTGGTCTTTATGTTGCATTTATGAAAAATGGTTTAGGGCGGAATTCCGAAATAACATTTACCACATCATTTCCTCTTCAAGTCGACATCGGGAAAGGCCCTTCACCCCTTCCTGCACCGTCACACACACACACACACACACACACACACACACACACACACACACACACACACAGGCTTTTGTCCAAATAACTTTTATTTACAATACAAACTGATTACATGTGATCATATTAATATACAGAGCTCAGAATGTACATGAGCTTTTTCCTCATAATCACGGCTTGTATATTTATTACCTAGTTTAATGTCTGGGTTTTACAATGCAGCTTCAAAAAAAGCTTTGTGTTAAAGGGAAACCTCAGTTTTTCGTTCAGAAATGTGACAAGAGGAGGAGGTTGAGAATAGCGACGGGCTGCATGCTAACTGTGTTAGCACAATGCATGGCCGCAGAAGGGATCAACTAGCCTAGCTCCTCCAGCATCTCAAAAGCTACAGTTCTTTATACATCTTCACAACAAGTAAAAAACTAGTAAATTATTTGTTTATGGAGGAAGCGGTCCTCTCAGTATGCCCGTGTTAAACCATCTAGTGAACACCAAATGTAACTCCAGTCTGTGACTCTGTTCTGTACGTTGTACTCTCTTCAACTCGCATCTTCATTCCCGCTTTTTCAATCTTTTTTTTTTGTATTTTTTCACTCCTTTTTCCTTTTCGTTCAGAATGGACACAATGAGCACTTCCTCCTGCTTCCTGGATCTCTTCCTGCTCCGCCACACATTCTGTAGACACACGCAGACACCCCCCTATGTGTCCACGCCCTCACACACACACACACACACACACACACACACACACACACACACACACACACACACACACACACACACACACACACACACACATCGAGCATTGAAGTGACCCGGAAACTTGAACAGAAAACCACTAAAAGCCATTATGGCCTTTGTTGTGTCTAACGGCGACTGAAGTATATTTCGATATGGACCGGTATGAGGCTCTGCAGCATACAGCGCTTTCATGTGCTGATATGAAGTGATATGACGGGATGTTAATGTAATGAGTAGCTAACAAAAGAAACGAGATGACGCTGTGGGGACTGTTCTGGCGTCATAAGATAAAAGACAATTCGCTTGGTATAGTAAGCAAAGGCCATAGTGAGTCACACAGGGATAGGTAGTGGGGGTGACGGGGGCAGCGGCAGTACGGAAAAGCACGAGGCAGCGGACCTGGAGCCAGGCATTCTGGGAAAGTAATTATGCACGTGTTGTATTACCATCAGGGATGGGCATTATTGGTTGACTAACCGATTAGTCGACTTGGGCAGTGACGTTGACTACCGATTTTTTTTTTTCAACCTGACTTCTCCGCTCAGACTCTAATAGGTGTAGCAGACGCACGACCTTATAACGACAGTGCACAGCGAGGTGGGTGGAGCAAACGGAAACTACCTGGACGTTAACCTAGAAGAGAGTGCTTGTGAATGAGATAATGATGGCGGTGAGACGGAGCGAAGTGTGGGTATCTTACCCAAGGAAAGGCGGAGTGGACGAACAACAGAAGCGGAAATGACATGGCGGAAATGACTCGTGGGATGGATTATTAGCAACCTTTGTAACATTGAACATAAGGTGAGGTGTTGCTGATTGATTATTATCATAATACCCGCGGTTCACGTGTGCGTATTGAGCCGTAGGGGGCTTATCAACGGTTCGATAACATTCCGTGTACCGCTGCATCACTAGCAGTTAATAGCCTATATGTTGGGGGGGGTGATGACTTCACGGCTAGTCGACTAATCGACTGAAATTCTTGTTAGTCGTCAACCACAAAAAAAAAAGAAAATGCCGCATGATGCGATTTCACACTGTGTGTGTGTGTGTGTGTGTGTGTGTAAGTATGTGTTCAAGTGTGGGTGTGTTGCCGAGCTGGAACATTCCAGGTCCAGAGAGTAAAAGTCCTGTTTCCATGTTTCTGCTCCAGCCCTGCACCGATCACTCGTTGGACCTCTGGGTTTGGTGCTAATTAGCAAATCCAGGCGGATGACTCAAAATCCGGAGTGTGATTTTATTTTCCAGCTCTTCCGGCAAAGATCTCCCCGAGGGGCACGGGACGGAAGTAAGGGGTCTGAAGATGGCATGACTACCACTTCCTCGCCATCCCGATCCCATTCAATACGGAATTAGGGCGTGTCCACACCTGGCCTTTTCGCCCCCCTTGCCACCGACCGTTTCCACGCAGAAAACATTACGGGCCAGGAATCATTTTCCAACCGTCCAGATAGTGTAAATGTCCACGACTGCCCGGGACCGTGTCGGGAGTCTGCACACATGGAGCAGAGCAGTCTGAGGATGGAATGAAGTGAATAAAGGAATCACCTGAAATCGTAGGGTTAACGTTAGGGTTAGGGGGTTAGGGTTAGGTTAGGGTTAGGGTTAGGGGTAAGGTTAGGTTTAGGGGTTAGGGGGTTAGGGTTAGGATTAGGGGTTAGGCTAGCGTTAGGTTAGGGTTAGGCAGTTAGGGTTAGGGGTTTAGGGTTAGAGTTAGAGTTAGGGTTAGTTAAAGTTAATTCATCTTAATCCTCCCTCTGCTCGTCATCTAGATTGTTTTTTTTTGTCTCCTTTCAATCTGTATTGCATCAACACTAGAATGATTTGAACATTAACCATATTGTTATACTGGTTGACTTTAGTTGCCTGAGTAAAAAATACATCTGTATTATCTGAACGACGAATGCTTGTTCAGATAATACTGACGTCCAACATTAGTATTATCTGAACGACGGCGTTCATGCCACTTATCGGAGTTCTCTTTTTCTTTTGGGACCTTGTGTGTTCCAGAAGCAAAAACACAGACACTTGTGCCCTGTGATGATGTCACACACACAAAATGAGCTCTACTGGGTTCTGAGTGACCTTAAAATAACACTGGCCTCAATAATACGTTTATTGAGTATAATATAAAGGTGATGAACTTGTGGAGGATTCAAGGTGCCCAAACTTCTTTTTGGGCTGAAATGCCGTACCGGTCCCACCAAGCCACCGTGGCAGGTTAGAAACCCTCTCCTGATCCTTGGCGCTTGGAAATTACTTGTAAGTCGCTAACTGGTAACCAGGAAGAGCTTTCTTTCCTTAAATAATAAATCATCAAAACACTACGCTTTTTTTTTTTGTTACTCCTCATTCCTCCGCTTCCTCAGCCTCGGTCTTTTCTTCCATCATCGCTTCTGATTCCTCCCTGTCCTCCCTTGGCTGCAGCTCCACGGTCAGTATCTCCTCGCCCTCATGGCGCGGCGTCATCCGGATGACCAGCGCGCTGTCCGCGGTCTCGGACACCGCGTCGTCGTCGTCGGGGGCGACGGGCCTCGGGATCGGGGAGCGATGGCGCGTTGGAGAGGGAGGAGGCACGGCGCACGTTGACCCTGAGGCCTGCAGAAGAGGGAACGAGGCATGCGTGTCGCGTCGGAAAAGTGGCTCAAGTGACGTCAGATTTTCCCTTTCGTCGCCTAATTCTGAGCATGTGACCCTTAAACATCCAATTAGAGTCCGGTCCCGGCTCCTGGGCTGGAGCCAGCGCGCGCCCTCAGAACATGTGATTTACCTCCTGCTCGGACTCATGTGGTCTGTAGGACTTCTTCAGCTTGGCAAAGGTTCCCTCGATGCCCGCCTGCTCCGTGACCACCAGCGCCGCCTTGAACATTTTGGGAGTCTCTGATCTGGGCGGGATGATCTCCACCGCCACCTTCACCTTCTCCTTCTCGTCCGGCTTGTCCTTCGTCAACATCTTCCTGCGGAGGAAGAGAAACAGATGGGCACGGACTGCGGCTAATGTGTGGAGAAATGGACGTGGAATGCATATCATTCACTTGCAACAGCGTTCACATGCGCACATTGAAGTCATGCACCGGATTACCCAATTACACACACACACACGTGCGTGCACACACACACACACACACACTCAAAGATTCAAGTGACCTGGAAACCTAGCTAGAAAATCACTAAAAGTCATTATCAAGCATTCACAGGAACACATCGTTCATTCACTCGATCTGCTAGACTAGAACACCAGTCCCCAACCTAATTACACACAAACACACAGACACACACACACACACACACACACACACATTGTATTATATTAACACATAAACACACATACTTCTCGCCATTATACACACACCAACCAAGAAGGTTAACAAGCAGGAGCTGGGACTGAGCTTGTCTTTCCTAATTGCCGCCCAAACAAATGGCACAATCCGGGAGCTTATTCAACCTAAATCAGGAGATTAAACTGCAGATAATCCCGGCTGGAACCAAGAGAGTACGATCAGCTCGGTACCGGTGTGAGAAAACAGAGAGAGTAGAGAGACGACCACAATCACAACTGGACTACATCGGTGACCACCTTAAAAAGCGCTATGTAGGATTTGTGTCCGTATCTGTGTGTGTGCGTGTGGGAGGCCGTGGCACCGCATGGCCGATTCCCAAACGTCCCCCCCGCCGCCCCTGACGCAGCCTTGACCCGATTAACCGACGCCCCGGCCATGCCCAGAACCAGGCCCCACGAGCGAGGCAGTGGGTCCGCAACAGGGGCCTCCTCCCTCACTTGGCCTTCTTCCGGAGCAGTTTCTGGGACTCGGGGTAATGCACCAGGATCTCCGCGAGGTCATTCTTATCCAGGATGAAGAGGTTGGCGAATCCATGAGCCTTCACGTTGGCCGTGCGCCTGTTCCCTCCGCCACCGGCCAGCAAACTGGATCAATCACAGGGTGAGGAATAACGGGTTACGCTCCACCCAACCTGGGTTCTGATCTTCTTATGTTGCTGCTGTGTGGTGCCGGTGGAGGCTCTCACCTGATCTCCCCAAACACAGAGCCTGCCCTGATGGTCACAAACACGGTCTGCAGGTCGGGACCCCCAACCACCTGGACCTCCCCATGCTTGATGATGTACATCTCCCTGCCGATCTCCCCCTGTTGGCGGGACAGACAGACGTTTCAAACTCACATACGGCCACACATACAGTATATGCGATGACAGTATAGATGGTGTAGAATACAGTAGAATAGAATAGTACACAACTCTTAATTGGAGGGTTAAACCCCTCGAGATGAATCATTTCGTTTTCAAGCGGGCCCTAATTGGATAAACCATATTTGCCTCAGGTGAGCTTACTGTAGGTGTAAGGTGTTAAGGTTAAGCTTAAGGTGTAGTCGACAGTTTGTGTTCTTAGCGGTTCTTTGTCTGCTAACAAACTCACACATGTCTGCAGGGCCAGACCGCTAAGGGGGAGCCACGATCAGCGGAAAGCGGAAAACAATCAGCGAAAGTGATCGTTTTCCGCTGTGCATAAAAAAAAAATATATATATTTTTTATTCGTCAGCTTTTGCTGATCGTTTTCCGCTTTCCGCTTTTTATTTTACATTAATTAAATTCCTAATTGAATTTAACAAAAAAAGCCCCCCCTGCTAAGGCCCTCATAAATGCACGGTCCCTGCATGTCTGTTTGGACCCTCTTAGTTTCAAAATGTGAGACAGTTGAGAGATCCATTCGGCATCCTCCTTTCTTGATATCGAGCTCCTCATAAGCCCCATGATGGCCACCTAGTCATTTTATGGCGCAATATCGCCCTCTCCTGCTCAGTCCACACTATAACGAAATTAAAATGAGATCTTAGCTGGTTTTTCGTTGAATGGCAGCGTAATTATGATTCACTGGAATGGAATGGAGGTCTTTCCCTCGATTTGTTTCTCAAGGATTTCAATGGAGGTTATAGACGAATGAATGAATCTTCCAGGTGCTGTCGCGAGCGGTGCCAAGCATGTACGTAGGTAGACTATACACGCAGCGATGACGACAGATGTATCTATTGTACTGTATTTTTGTGTTACCTTTTTGCAGACAAAGTCTCCGGGCAGGTAGACGACAGATTTCAGCCTCGTCAGCATGTCAAACACCATCTGTCTGTCACAGCCCTGATGGAGGACAACAGAGGGAAAGAGTTTGTTCACAATGTCTTTTCGTCTAGTCTACTGGAACAAAGAAAAGATAAAACACAATGAGTCTTCTGTCAATGTCAATGTGTGCGTGCGTGTGTGCGTGTGTGTGTGTGTGAGACCTGGAACAGAGCCACTTTGCTGATGATGGAGTAGTTGACGTCCACAGCCATGTCCAGCCGCATCTTGTCAGGAAGCTGTAACAGCAGCTCCTGCTCGTCTGCAGAGAGAACACAAGGACGGACGCAGAGTTTTAGTTCTCAACTACTGTGCTTATGTACAAATTTGATGTTGTCGCACTTTACTTGAGTACTTCCATTTTAAAGCTAATATTGCACCAACATCCCGGGTCAATCCAGTTTCTCTGTTTATCTGAATTGCTGGAAAGTGTTTTTTATTTTTTTTTTGTTTGTTTTTTTCATTGGAGCTATTTCTCATTCAAGTTGTACAATCAAATTGTAAAAAGTGTTTCTCTTTCAGCCTCTGGGTTGAAGTATTCTAGAAAGTAGAGAAAACAATTCGACCACTTGGAACCATCGAGACTTAATCTTATGGGAGCACTGTGCAAGATGATCCAGTGTCGCGCCTCCAGCCGCCTACAAAGGGAGTAAACAGCCTTAAATTGTAATAAAATGTGAGGCGAACCCTGGCCTCCCCACAGAACAAATTCACCATTTGTCAGCAATTCGATTTACTTTGGTGAGCGCAAGCAACAGGTGAGGAGAGACGTAGAACACTCTCTATTCATTTGAATTATCTTCCTGTTTTATCATTGATTATTTCACCTCTGCATATGGAAGTTGATAAACCTATTACAATTCAAGGTTTATTTACCGTGCAAACAGCTAGAGGTGACTAGAGATTCTTACACAGCGCTGCTTTAACCAATAGATGGGGATTGATGATGGAATGTGTCATAAGTTCACAAAATATATGATATACCATATAAAGCACATAATAACTTTACTTGAGTGGAATTGGGAACTTTTTGACGTTCACCAAAGTACTGTCTCCTTAGGGAAACCATAATTTTTTAGATTGAGATTTTCCGATTTTGACAACTTTATCGTCGCTGTGAGGAAACGTGATGTAAACATGACATCACGGCTCCTGTTCCACGGAGGTGGAGGTTCGGGAGCTGCAGCGTTTTCACGCGAGCTCCGGCGGCACTTCTTACCCAGCATGCCCTGGATCTTCCACGTGTAGTCGTACCAGGTCTTGATCCGGTTCTGGACCTCCCAGGGGATGTGGTAGGACGTCATGTACTTGACGGTGCTGTCCATGCAGGCTCGGTAGAAGTTCTCGCCGGCCGTGGCGGCCCCCACCACGTCTCTCATCTGGGACAACGGATGGGGTGGGGGGGTGGGGGGGGTTGGTACTGGACCCGTGCTGGTCCACGCTAAGAGGCCACAGCTCTGACCCAGGTACAGTATGTTGCAGTTGACTGACCTGACCGATCATGATGGAGAAGGCGAAGACGCCGACGAAGTAGTTGAGGAGCTGGAAGCAGATCTCAAAGACTGTGGTGGGGTCCGGCAACCCTCCGATGGTGATCAAGGTCTTCACGGCAAAGTAGTAGCAGCGGATATAACTAAAGAGAAGATAATCAAATGGGAAATGTTCAGCGATGGACCTTTCGATACCGATGCTGGCATATTGGAAAATGTCCCTAATACAAAAAAAAAAGGTGATCTCAAGAAACATGTCAAACATGTGAGACACCAGAGCAAGGAGATTTTATTTTCTATATTTTGGACACACAGAACAATGTTAGATGTTTAAAATGGAGAAAAATGGGTTATATGGATTATTATGGATTATACTGCAAGCTTTGAATTCTAATGACTACAAACTCATGGTCTGAGTCTTAACTATTCAGTAAATCTAAGGAACTGTACTCATATCTAAGGTGTATAATTATATCCTCCTAAATTACTACAACTGGTAATATATTACAAACAGCACATTTTAAGTTTCATATCTTCTGTTTATTGCCTATAAAAATACAGATGACCCAAGATTTGAATAGTGATTCATAGAGATCTTGACACATGATCGTATCGGGTGCTGCAGTGAATCCTTACGCGTTGCCTTTTCCGTTGTAGACCCACTTGGTGGAGCCCAGGCCTTCGTAGTCCGACCCCCAGTAGAACAGACAGGCGTTGATGTGCAGAGAATACAACAGGTAGGCCGTGGTCCGGATGACCCTGAAACCACAAACGTGGGGGGTAACGAGGGGAACGACCAATGTCCTTGCTTGTCTTTGATCAAGCTAAACGTGGTATTCTGCAGTTATTGTGTCACTATGTTAAAACACTGCATGGGGTCCAGTCTACGCCAGGTTCTGCCAAGTTGGGACGGCCCTACTGCACCTGTAGATGTAAGCTTTCTTCATCACCGCTTCCACTCGATCGTTGAACTCAAAGAAAACCATGTACTGAGGAGAGACATCGGGGGGGGGGGGTGGATTAAATATGAATATATTACTGATTACAATTCCACTTTTCATTCCTCTTGTCAGTACAAATCTCTACCGTACTGCATTTATTATAAGTTGTAATCCCAAGAATGTTTTTACATGTTTGTGGCTGTCCAGCGCTCGCTTGAAATATGAAACACATGGTGCACGGTACACAACATGTGTCCAACATCCTCACCTTCAGCAGTCGGGGGAATCGCAGCAGGGAGTTGACTCCGGTGAAATAGTAGAAAATCTCCATAGGAAACAGACTAATCACATCCATCTGTCAAACAGAGAACCAACTCGTTAATCACGGTCGACGGTTTTCCCATTCAGAGGTCTGAAGGAGGCTCGGATTCCCGCTTACCTTGAATCTCTCCGTCGTCATGTAGTGTTCTCTCATGTCCTTTTTATCACACTGAAATAAAAGTTCCAGATTAAAAAAGGGGTTGGTGGACCTTTTTTCTGTGTGCATATCTTGTGTAAAAAAATAAACAAAGCTTGTTGGTGTGCAGTATTCCTTCTGAATGTTCCACTGACCACTATGTCCCCGGCCCGGACGAACTGCAGCCTGGACTGGAAGATGAGGATGTCGATGATGTAGATGAGGTCGCAGGTGTAGTCTGCGAGCAGCCACAGGTGGACGTTCTCCGCCGTCTGGTAGGGGAAGGCCCAGCGCACCGGGATCAGCCACAAGTTCCAGTTCCACGCCATGACCACGATCAACAGCCAGATCACGTAGGTCAGGTCTAGAGGAGAGAGAGAAGCAAGGAGTGGAGGACCGCATCAGGCTCAGTTCCACTGCATTCAAATCCAATGCAACTTGTCTCGTACCTGTCTGCGTAGCAATTCAAGAAAATGGCCCCAATATAATGCTTCGACTTCATCACTGCTGAGCGATTTTTTTTATTTTTTATTATTATTCCAGAAATTATTTTTAGCACAAAGCAAATTACAGGACACATTTATCTTTTTTTCTTCTTTTCTTTGCTGTTTTGCACATCAGTTGGAATTTGCCCTTTCCCATCATTGCACCAGTCATTTTTTATTTATTTATGGAGCAATTTAAAATACCAAAAACTATTTAGCTCCAAAGTGCTTCACAGACTGTATGACAGGATGTGATAAATAAAGAATCTTGAATTATTTTTTCGTGCCATTCTTTAATAAATACCATGAAACATTAAAACCAACAAAGTGAACACTCAACAAGAAATAGCAATTAAATAAACATGGGCTGGTCGTGTTGCACCTACTTACCGGTGAAGGGGTCGATGCTGGAGGGGAAGCGGTATTCCAAGATGACACGGAGCCAGTCGGGCATCGGGGGCAGCTTGGGAAGCTTTGGAATCTTGACGGGGTATCCAAAGAAGTCGTAGGCAATCTCCTCTTCTTCCTCTGCCTCGGCCTCTGCAGCCGGAGCATCCTTCTTCTCATCCTCTGGAGGAGGTGGAGGAGGAGGGGGAGGTGGAGCCTTGGCCGGGGCTGCAGGTGACATCACGTGAAATTCAAGCACTTCTCCATCACTTTGAACATGCATAATTCAACTTTTTTCCACCACGTTGAATCTTTGGCATGATGTAGGCGGCCTGTGGCCTCTTTCAAGAAGTGATATATTTCTCACAAATAGATATTTCATTGTATTAACAAAAATGTTTATTAATATGCAGCGCTCATATGATATTGTTGAGCCAAGCATAAAGTAAATGAAAAAACAAAGTGAAAACATTAAAAATCAAGCAAATAAAAGTAAAACTTTTACGGCTTTGTACCAACGCTGAATGTTGCCCAACTTAACAATGTCAGTGTCAACCCTTCCAGGCTGTACTTTCAAACCCCTCCAAGTGTACGTACAGGCGGTGGGGCTTTCCTCCTCTGACTGGTCGGGGTCCACCATCCGGTCCCTCTGCCGCTCCGTCCGGTCCTTGAACAGCCGGACCAGGTCCAACAGACGATCGCTGACCACCACGCTGCAAACGCTGGCCACTGAGGACGGCCGCAGCCTGGAAGTCAGAACATTCCACTGTCATCTGGAAAGTGTTGTAGGGTGCATGAAAGTCAGGGGTGGGAGGAGTAGTGGAAAAAGTGAAAGTACCATTACTTGTACCTTATTACAAGTAAAGCTAAATGAGATTAATCAGTCCAGGATATGTAAAAAGTATTCAAGATCTATTTAGATCTATTAATAATTCTTCCTTCCAGTAACAAGGACGTTCATAAGGGAGATATGGCCTAAAATCTGAGTTATTTTAATGTTAAAATATAATTAAATGAATATTCAAATCAATTTTCACAGTTTACGCTTCATTGCATGGTGATAGAGCGTTGTAACGTCAATTTGATTCTTAGATTGTTAGATTTTGAGCGTATGTTATCACTGTGGTGGGGATGAAATAATGTTCATAATTCATGATGTTCAAAGAATCATTTTTGAATAGCATTAAATTGCTACGGTACCCTGTTACAATCAGATATACTAAAATTGCTTACTAAAACATCATCATTAAAAAAAAAAAACATTTCATTACAACAGTCATTATAATTTAATCCCTGGTGGTCGTGTGTATATGTGTGTGTGTGTGTGTGTGTGTGTGTATGTGTGTGTGTCTCTGTGTGTGTGTGTGTGTGTGTGTGTGTGTGTGTGTGTGACCTTTGTGTGAGTGTGAGTGTGAGTGTGTGTGTGTGTGCGCGTGCACGTGTGTGTGTGTGTGTGAGTGTGTGTGTGTGTGCTGTTCCTCCTCACTCATCGTCGGCGCTCAGCAGGCTGGCCTGGCCAGACAGTATCCTCAAACCAGATTTATCTTCATCACCCTCGTCTTCCTCAGCAGCCCACTGAGAGAGTGAGCTAGCGACAAAAATGCAGGACGGATCTTAGGACATTCAAATTCTGAGGGCAACTAAGTAACTAAGTTATTAACTAACTACGTAACTTACATAATACATCAGAACAACAAGAATTGTAAACCCTATTTTACATTGAATGGATTGTTTAACATTAAACATTAAACATTTTGAAAGGCAGGATTTGTTTTCTAATGAGTTTTTCAAATATACAACTGTGTTTAAATCGAACATATACCCCGCTGGGATGGCAGGGACAGCGGGGGTGGCTGCTTGGGGTTCCTGGCTTGTGATAATTTGGGGGATGTTGAGTCTTTTTCCCTCCTGAGCGTCTTCGTCCGCATCCTCCACCCTCAGCGCCGGGGGCACACCGGAAACGTTGGCAGAACTCCTCCGCTCTGGAAAACACAGTTTTCGATGCACTTCACGACACAGAAAACTAATGCGACGTCGAAAGGATCATAATATAACACATCGTAATCGCCACGTCACAACCGGAACAGAGAGTGATGCAGAATGGATGGCACAGAACACTTCTGAGTGCTGATGTCACCTGAAAAAGCTGAAAGCTCGGCGTAAAGCAGCTCCGTGGCGCGCTTTAAAGGCTTTAAGGACGGCGGACGGGCGGTGCCCCAAGGGAGAGAGGGGATTTTTGACACCGTCGAAGGTTATTACATGAAACAGGTCTCTAGTCCATGGGTCCTACCGAGGTCTGGGGGGGAGGAGGGGGTTGGGGCGGGTTGGGTGGGGTGGGAGGGTATTAAGGCTGCGGAGGAGGATCGTGGAAGTGGGACTTAAGGCTGCCGAGGCGGGTGATGATGCTGGCGTAGCGCAGCTGAGCCAGTCGGGGCAGCTGGGCGAGCTCCTGGCCGAGCTGCTGGAGCTCCAGCGGCAGGGAGGGCCTGGGGGGGGTCAGGGTGAGGTTGTTGTCGCGCAGAAGCTTTTTGCAGCTCTCGAGGCACTCGGCGACGTAGGGGATCTGAAGCAGGAATCTCTTTAGTGGCAAACAGCAGGCGGGCACTGGGCAGAGAGACAGCCCAACGTCAGCGGCGAGAAGTTTATTACGGGCGGCAGTACGAAAAAAAGCTGTTTCAAATCTGTCAATGAGTGTGATTTTTGCTGCAACAACAACTTACAGTACAGCACTAAAGATGACAATATCCTGTGCAATTTATCTGTAAGGATAATCGGGCTGAATTATAAACAAATCAAATGAAGTCTCACCCTCAACACCATCTTGTTCAGCAGCTGCGGCCTCCTGAAAAGAGAATATTGACATTTCTAAATATGAAGTCAAGAAACACTAAACAGGGGTGGACTGATGAGGCTAAACAAGGGTCTATATTTATAGGAGGGGAAAGGGTTTCCCCGATACACACATCAGTCACTTAAGGAATGTGACGGGATTCTGCTTCTGCTTTTTGACGAAATGTTAGATGCTTTTGACACCATGTTGGCTGTCTTTTAGAGGACAATTATATAATGGTAGTAATGGCAAATAAGTGATGGCAAAAGTGAAAGTAAAAGTAAAGTACTATCAGCACTTTACGTTTTGAATCAGGATTGGTGATGGTGCATGCACACTAACTAGGGTAAGTGGGAAACCCCTCACCATAACCCTTTATGGGTACGTGCATCCTTTCCTCTGACCGCTGTAATAAAACAGGAGGAAAACCTGAACCCAACACAGTCACAAACCATTCACACCTCCGCGTATTCACCTCCGTCTCCCATCCACCCGCCCTGCATGTCTTTGGGGGTTGCGGGGGAATTGGAGCACCCTGGTGGGGAATCTCAGGCCAACACAGCAGAATCTAACCCAGGCCCCTGGTTCTGTGAGGCAGCAGCACTACATATTGCAATGACGAACAGACTTCCTTGTCAATTCTGATCATGCATTACCTGAACGGTGTCTGTCGGCGGGGCCTCTTCGCCCGCTTTTTCTGGTGGTTTGGTGTCCGGTTGGGAGACTCGGCGCTCAGACTCTTTCTCCTCCGGGACCGGGTCGTTCTCGGTCGAGGAAGTGGAGGTCTTTATTGATGGCTCCGGCCCGGTCGGCTCGGCGGGCGTGGGGTGCGTCCCGTTCGGTTCTGGAAGAGGTTCTGCAAGAGGTTCTGCAAGAGGTTCTGCCAACTCTTTGCTCTCCTCGGCCGACTGGGCCCCCGACTCCGAGTGGGGAAACCCCCCGGCAGGGCAGACATCCATCAGGCACCTGACCAGGGGGGTGTTAGTGGGAGGAATATCAGAAGGCCTCCGTCATTCCACAGATTTAAACTACACATTCATCCTTGGTGCTCAGAAAGGTGTCAGGTGCAAGCAAATTGCATTATGGGGATTTTGACAAACTCTTATTCGCAACATCCACATTTATTCAGAGCTCTAAACCACAGCAGACATGTTTAATCTTGGACATGGTTCAATGTCCGCTGCCCAAGATGTCCAGAATGTGCAGCCACTGCATTAGCTTCACAGCATGAGCATGAGAGAAAAGGTTCAATCTCAGTGCCACAGCTCTGCATGCCCTGTCACTTCCAGGTTCAATCGCTGAGGGCGAGTGACTCAAACGGCGAGGTTGTCATTCAGCAGCTCGATGGGAACGTTTTGCCGGTGCAGTTTGGTGACGCCTAAATGTTTGGTTGCAAATGTCACATTGGTTTACTAGCTCATTAATATTCAATGAGTCAGTTACGTCCAACATACCTTTTGAGCTCTGCCCTGATAGATAGATGAAATGTAGAAATGAACAAAATGAGAGATGAGTCAAATTCAGCCGAGAAGAAACAGTAAAGAGTGCATCAGGAAACCAAAGCCTCGTAAAAAAGAGCACACAGTACAGGAGAGCTAGAGGAAGATGGAGCCTAGTGGTTTTAAATAGCAAGAGCAGAGTATATCTGATGATACAAAAGCTGACAGAAAAACTATTACTACTATTTGGCAACGCCTCAGTATACTGTAAGCTTATGAACAGGAAGTGCGCCACCCATACAAAATAAACTCAAATCCTACTGTTTCCTTTAGATCCCTCTGCCCTGTATCAGACACAGGGATGTGCGGTCACGTTCATCAGGGAATACCAGCATCATGTTTAACGCCATTGGGATAAGAAATTTTCCAAATTGGGTCTCGTGGATGTTTTGTATGTGTATGGGAGCGTTCCTCCGCTTTTAAGGCAAGACCAAGCCATTATGTCATATAAGCGATGAGGCTTACTGGACAACTTTTTTATCCTCCTCAACAGTGCTCGAGTCTTTATCCCCTGTAACTGTATTCTCCCAAGGACTGCTATTCTCTGGGCTGCCATCACTCTCCTCACAGAGGTTCTGCAGCCTGTGAGGGGGGAGGGGTCAGAAAGTTCAGCGGGTTCCGCTCCAGAGGTTAACGGCGTTCTTAAAAACCTGCACGGTCTGGTCCAAGCACAGAGCAGCAAAGCCCTCGCCTGCAAAGCCCTGCGCTCTTATGTTGAAAAACCAAACGTTCAGCAGATATTCTGGGGATTGAGGATTTTAAACTATGCTTTGTAAACTGCACATCATGTGTGTATACCTTCCAATGTAATTTCAAGAAGTTTTATAAACTGCAGGGCTTAAATCCTATTTGAAAGCAGCAGAAAGCCTACACTTCGCTGCCAGTCTTCAGCCGGTGACGACTAAAGTTTCATCCACTTCACGGCCAGGGACAAGCTTGACCGAGCTGAACTATATGTTTTTTTCCTATAGAGGTCGAGGGAGTCATTTGCTTCCATTATTTTGGGAGGTGGGTTCGCTTTGTATGGGCCGGGGTCCTCGCTGACCCCGGGGCCCAATAACGCGTTTCCACTCCATTTGCCCCCCCCCCCAACCCCGGGTGCTTGCGTTCCATTCCGTCTCCGTTGCCACACTCCCCTCCGTGTCCTGACTCTCCTCCATCGATTCGCTTTCACCGAGTCCAACCTGCTCTGCTGCTTGGGATTCAGCGGCTGTCCCTCTGCGAATTGGGTCACGAAGCCCAGCCACAGCCCGTACCCTAATTCCCACCGTGGGAATTGCTGTCCCTGACAGCAACACTGTCCTCCGAGTCGCTGATTTCATCACTGATGGACGGCGGCGAAGTAATTCCTTCGCCACCGTCAGAGTTCTTGGTTACAGCAGTCGATTCATTTATCAAATCGTCGACTGATATGATTTGTCGCCAGATCCCTCTGCTGTCAGCAGCTGCTGCCGGGGAGAGCTCCTTATCGTTTCATGCGGTTTGTTCCCCATCCGCCGTCTGTCTGTTCGTGATCGCGTTCCGTCAAATCGATGTCGGGTGCTTGTGTATTTCCACTGAGCGCTGCCCGGGGCGGTTCTGTTTGTCTTGCGCGTCTCCTCGATATCTGTGGCTTCCGCGGCCCCGACCGGTTTATCTCCCTCCGAGCTCCGGCTCCGGCTCCGGCCTCTCCCCCCTCAACGCGCCCCGAGCACCGCGACAGCCCCGACCTGCAGCATGTCGTTCTCCCCGGGCTCCACCTGGATGTTCTGTCTCCGTCCTATTGTTTTCCTCCTTTTCCACTGTCGGCACCTTGAGGGGAACTCATTCTCAGCAAGCGTATGTTCCCCTTCTGGAACACCGATGACCTTTCAACCCTTTGTGAGCTTTGCTTGAGCGGAGGCTCCATCCGCCGTCGTATCTTCGTCTCCAGTGACGCCGGTGTCGGTCGGCGTTTCAGCTCCATCAGCCTTCGGAACAACAAACCTGTTTTCCGCTTCACCTTTACACTCGTCAACCAAACTCTCACCCTCCCTCCGTTTCCGCCTCAGCGCTGCCAATATTTTTGATCCTCTTCCGGTGGCCGTGGATTTCAAAGGGGGCGGCTGCCTCACCGCGGCGGATCCAGGCGACGTTCTATCAGCTGTCACCGTGGTTTCCTCTATTATCTCCGGCTTTCACGTTTTCTTCCTCTGACAGTGTCTCTTCTCCTCTTTCCTCCGTAATCGCCGCCTCTCTTTCCCTCGGCGCCGCTTCGCTGTCGTCGCTGTCACCGGCAATTTCCCCATCACACCAGCCTTCCATTTCTTTGCTCTCATCTGTTTTATCTTTTGCGTCTGGATGGTGCTCATTTTCCATTTCCTCTTCGGGTGAAACACCCTCGATTACCTCTCCCGTCTGTTTGTTTACTCCATTACACTCTTTTTTGGGTCTACGAAAGATTGGGTCTTTCCCCTTCCCCTGGTGTGATGCTGTCAGATCCTTCTGCCGTCTCCTTGAGGGACGCTGGGACTGTTTTCCTTTCTCCCGTGGATTTAATTCGCTTCTTTTCATCACACTCCTCCACATTAACATTCTGAGAAGCACCTTCGTGTTTTGGACTACCCGCTAGTAAAATTTATTTTTCGGATGTCTTTTTTTTTTTTCCTGATGATAATATTCACCTCTGTGACATCTTTGGGGTTTCGTCTGCCTGTTCGTCCCTTTCTGTTAGCCTTCTCCCCCTGCCGGGTCGGTCCACTTTCTCTGAGCTCCGCGCTCTCTCCAGTGGACAGTTCCCCTCTTCAGCCTAACGCTCTGCGCTCCCGTGGTGCTCCAGCCTGGGGCCGAGTGCAGGAGAGGGAAGGGGAACAAACAGAGCTCCAGGCTGTCACAGTTCAGAGCTCAGTCACGAAGGGCTTCCTTTTTTTTTTTTTTTTTTTTCTCGAGAGAGGATGTGGAGATTTTCCATAAAATACCCCGGATGCAAACCGAGCATTGGCCTAAAGGGACCCGTTTTTGTTGTGCCGATGTCGGGTTCCAACGTTGGACGGGAAAAATGTTGTACCGCCGGCATTTTGTCTATACTGGCAATAAATATGTTGGCGCCCCCTTTGAGGTTTTGCTTGATACCAACGATGCCCGACTAAATGATTAAATGCCATTCCTGGATTTAATTGTGGAGGCAGTATTTTTTAGGGGAATGTATCAAAGGCGTTTCCAGTTGAATTGGCCCTCCCAGCCTGTGTCACGATGATCTTTCGAGATTGCGAATCAAAGTAGGCTGCGCTGGAGGTTTGTTTGCTACCTGGGTAAGCCTGGCAGGAGAAATAAGTGGTTTGAATCACCCGCTGCTGACCTCCTCTTGGTCTGCCGTCTTTCTCATGCTGTGGTGAAAATGCAGCGCGACACCAGCGCGCAGAAAGCAGCCAGAGCACGCAGACATGTAGAATGAGGCTCAGGGTATCTGCAGGTATCAACCATTTTTCAGTAAAACCTTCTGGGACTTTATAATGCTGGTTTGAGCTCAATTTAAAGCCCATCGCATTGGAAAGAAACAAACATAGAAATCCTCTATCCACCGAAGATCTTTTCAAGCAAGTTCTTCACTGGTTCTAGTCTAAAATGCACTAGAACTTTGTGAATTGTTTTCCTTTTTTTCCCTTTGTAACAGCAACAAATCAACAATGTCATGCTCACCTGCTGTTTATTATTAGAAGCAAACAAGTACATTTCATTGAGAGACCAAAATATCTGACTTTTTCAAAATAAAACGGAAGGCCTCATTTCTTTCTAAATGGGTACCGTGCTTTTCAGACTCCAATGGACCCACGGATACCCTGCACGCAGCAGCAGGAAGCCAAGCTCGCCCCGCTCGCCTCTGCATGTGTTTGAAAGGACAAACTAGCTTTGGAAGCGAGAGGGTCTGGGGCAGGGGGGGTGGAGTGATGCGGGGATGTGCGAGCGTGGGAAGGGACTTACTCTGCTTCGTCCTCGTTTTCCTCCTCCAGGATGTTGGGCAGGCTTTTCAAAACAAACAGTGCGCCGCACAGTTATGGAAGAATGTCTCCATGTTGACGGCCCGCCTCATGGTGTTGCGTACGTGCTTTAGCGTTTGTTTTAAAATGTTGTTCGTATATATAGACTAGAGGGAAGCTAAACACCTTGACGACATTTCGGACACGTTGATTCACAAGACGTCCGGGTGGTCACTTACACAGAGTCATCGAGTCCTCGTAATGTATTAGGATATACTGTATGTACAGTTTGTGTTTGGAGACTCCTGAGGAGTTCAAGGTTGTAGACAGTGAAGTTATTCTGAAGAAGGGTGTAGATCAGCACGCTCCTCACTAGTCTGTATATATAAACTGTATATGGTAATATCGCGTGTGTGTGTGTGTGCGTGCGTGTGCAGCTCCTAGTGATGCAGTCTATCCTTCCTACATAGCGCTTTAAATTACAGTCCAGCTTGATCACCACTTCACCTTTCACGGTACCACACACTCACACGCCCTCATCGACCTCATCATCATCATCACCGTCATTTCCATGACGATATTACACGAGAGAATACTGAATATTTCAAATGGAAAGTTGTGGTTGCAGTTGTGTTTTGTGTGCACGTAGGGCATTTGTTGTCAGTGGCTACATGCATGAGCTACGTATGTAGTTAAATCAGTACATTTGTTTGTGTGTGTGTGTGTGTGTGTGTGTGTGAGTGAGTGTATAACTTACTGCTCCTGAGCCTCTGGCAGTGTGTCTATGACTATCTTTCCAGAGTGTTCCTCCTCCAGCTGTCTAACTGCGGCCTCCGCTGCCTTCCAGGCCATCTCCTCCGCCACCCGCGCAGCCTCCAGGCGCTCACGCTGCAGCCTGCGTCACAGCGCGTTTTTAAATGGAAAATGTTGACGAAGATACGTGACAAAGACTCTATGGTCTATTGAACTGTAGTTTGCGTTCTACTACTTAATGACCTTTCCCAGCATAACTCTTTAGCGGTTGTAATTAACCCCAATGGGTGGCCATTGGTGATGGCCTCCCTGGGCCAACCATTGGGGAAATCCCACTGCCAGCCAAGCAAGTGATAATAAAATATATGAATGTGAGCCTTGGCAGAACTTTGGAAACAGTGACCAAACACAACATAGTGAAACATTATCTTTGATATTATGCCTTAGTGTTCTAATTTCCTAATTGATTAGACTGAAGAATCCCAGTAAAGTGAAATGAAATAGCCTAACAATATTGCATTGATCTAATTTGAGTAATTTGAGGCTCCCCTCACCATCATATAAAACTATGCAAATTAATACCATATCCTACCCTTTTTTGTGTGCCACCCCAAGATGAACCGCATTGAAAAGTTGTTGTTCTTTAGTCTATACTCTGGCTATTCCCTTGATCATGACACAGGCCCTGGAGCTGGAGTCGGTCAGTGCTCCTAACAGTCAGATGATGTGCAAATGTGCAAATGATGTGATTGCTCTTCTTCCTCTCTGATGGGTCCCGCATTTCCACTCTCAGATAAACTGATCCAAACTGAAGGGGGGAAGTAGCGCTGAGGCTGTCCCTCACCGTTCCTCGATCTGAGCCAACATGGAACCCTGACCCTCCTTCTTGATGGAGTCCATGGGTGGTGTCGACATCTCTCTCTGCGTCTGTGTGTCATCTCCCTGCAAATCCTTGAAGACATTAATAATGATATAAAATGAATAATGTATATTTTATTATCATGAATATTATGAAACATAAGTCATTTTCTGTCATATTGTTTGTATATATATATATTTTTTTTCCCCAAGATACCTAAAAGTAGATTAAAGTAAGGAATAAAATAAAGAAAATATAATAAATAATTAATCGTATTAATTATATCATCATGAAAAACATTAACACAAAATTATGTGATTATTTAAAAAATAACTTGTTAAAAAATGTTTTTTGAAAATTACAGAAAAGCAAGATGAAAATTATGAAGAACTAGAGTAACAGACAACCACAAGTGACATAATAAAAATACCTGCATAAATACAGTGTAGTCACAATTGAAGTCACCTGTACTGTATTATATGATGTAAACATAAACAGCAGTTCACCTGCATAGATGGAGCCAGCGGTTGGACCTGGACCTGCTCCTGCTCGGTGCCCTTGTCCAAGTCTGTCTCCACGTCCTGCAGAACCAGGTCCGAAGCGTTCTGGACGATACTGACTACACATTGCACCGCAGGGAGGAAGAGGAAGGATGAAGACGTGACATGTTGTAATATGCATGCATTTTAAATGCACTGTTCATACTGTGTGTGTGTGTGTGTGTGTGTGTGTGTGTGTGTGTGTACCACATAATTTAGTAATTCTGTATTCACACAATGGCAGTTTTAGGCAAAGTGTATGTAACAACAACAACAATAATAATAATAATAATAATAATAATAATATAATAACTTTATACCACAGCTGGATTAATCTTAGCTCCATTGTATTTTTCATGAAAAACAAAATAGAAGGATAGATGGGTTATGTTTTAATTTGGTTGATTGACCAGTTCTTTGCTTTGTGGGTTGATCAACAGATGGCTGCATTTTACCGACGCTGCCTTTTCAGATTTACCCAACGAGACAAAACCAGAAGACTCATCCGTGTCCTTTCCCCCAACGCATGTCTTTATTTTCTCACACATGATGAACAGATCTAGGGTAGCTGCCTGATATATAAAGCAACAGAATTTGACAAAACGGGAATACATCAAATCATAAAAACAATATTTTTTCTGTGTCTTTTCAAAACAGTCCTAGCACCCCCGGTTTCGTTTGAACTAAGAGTTAGGAATGTCTTCTCTGAATCACTTGATTCAAAGATGGACAGATTGGTAACGGAGGTGGCATTGAATGAGCTACAGGCATTTCAAAGGTCATCCTACGTTTCAATCTTAAATTGAAATGATTTGTGGATTCCATCTGTTAGTCTCAAAACACAGGAATCAGGATAGATTTTCTTGCTTCGCTATCTTTTCCGGTGCTTAATCTTAATCTCATGAATGTAGTATATACTATATGTTCTACATGTACTTCAAATTCAACTTCGTTAAATAATGCTGACTTCTTTGTTCTTGTGTCAGTGGCATTTTAGGTGGGAACATACAAAGTGCTTTATGCATTATAGCTGCGCAAAAGAAAACGTCGAAGCAAAACCACTTTACAGAGCATTTCACCGCAAATACAGCCAATGACTGAGTGACTGGGCACACGCTACTGTGCAGGGATCGGTTGATTCTTTGTCTTTCTCTGCGTTTTGTCTGTCCATCTGAAACCGTGTTAGTTTGTGTGCTGTGTTTTTGACTCTCTCCCAGTCTCTCTTCTCCTTTTGTTTTTAAGGGGCTCTCAGCACCTTCCCCCCTGAAACAGAAGGAGAAGAGGAGCCCGGTTAGAGTCCGCCTCACCTGGAAATGTCCCCCAAATATCCACCAACGCCCTGTCAACGCACCAGCAATGAAGCCGTCAACCAATCAACCCAATCAATCCACCCCTGGTCAATAAAACCGCACCCAAAGTGGTGTCTACGGAGTTCTACGTGCTACACGACCGTGCTTTCGTCCGGCGGACTTGGTATGTGAGTTTAAAGGAGCAATGACTTCTCTCCCTCCCATACCTGTCAGATGTGACAGGGATGTGTTTTGGAGGAAGTGGGGCCTTTTTCTTATGATTTATCACTATCTCGACTGTCATCGCGATTGGCGGTGGGGCGGTTTTTCGATAGGTGCACATTGTGGTTAGCCGTGAAAAGTTTCTACTCACTGTTCTCCACCTCATCGCTGCCGTCCTTCAGGGGAAACACAGCGGTGACAGTTATAAGCACAGGGTTCAGTGTCTCCATTGAGGCGTTTGGCATAATTTGCATTTGACGTACGAAGGAAAGACCCTCACCCTGCTCTGCACGGGATGCGGAAGCATGCGGCCGATTTCTTGAACGATCCACCCGACCACACTGAGGAGGGAAGAGGTTTAGACACGGCTGCAGGACTGAAAGATGGAAATCGAATAATAGGAGCTATCACCGGGAGAATGTTCAGGGGGGCTTTCCAAAATACGATAAAGGACTGAATAGTTACGAGATCAAAATAAAGGGTAAAGTTTTGAGAAAATCACGACATAGTTGCAAAGTAATACCTTTACTTTTAAGACCATTAATCGGTGCATCATTATATTTGTACAGTTATCCACGAGTTCCCGGCTTAAAGTGACGGTAGAAGAAGGTCGAAAACTCTTAAAGACACTCACTTCTCTTCCTCTGCCGCCGGCTTCTCTTGTGCCACCTCCTCTGCTGTAAAGAAGGGCAGCACCTCAGTGAATCAGTAACGAGGTGAACAACAGGTTTTACCTGTGCACCGACGCTGATATTACAAAGCCAAGTCGATTTGTACCTTTCCTGGGACTCGGGGAATGAATGTAGATCTCCGGCTGCGGAACCAGGCTCTCAATGCCGTGTTTCAACCATTCAATTACCCTGTGACACACACACACACACACACGCAGGCACACACACACACACACACACAGACATGAATTCCTACATTCCTATTACTACATTTTCTATCTCAGTGAGTCTCAATATTTTTTTCATGTCAGGGACCTTGAGTTTCAGACGCATTAAGGCACAGACCCCTTTTTTCTAACGTCCTGTAAATCAAATAATGGCGAAATTTGACAATAAATCATTTTCAGGGGACCCCCCCCCCCGGAACCGACCGACGGGCCCCCCGGAGCCCACATCGAGAGCCGCTGCTCTCTCCGGCGGAGACAGACCTGGGCTGCAACTGCTTGTCGTCGGTCGCGTCCTCGTAGTCGGTCTCCACCTCCACCACCGCGATGTGGGGCAGCGGCTCTGCGTCTGGAGGGAGGGAGCAGACAGCCAGCGTCACCGCTCACGACTTACCTGGAAGTTCTAGCTCTGTAAAAAAAAAAAACAACTGTGTCCTGCGCTTTACTCACCGGGTACATCTGCCAAGTTGTGCACCTGAGGAGAGTTAAAGGATTTTGCAGTCAACATGCGGCAAACAAAGAAGAGAGGCTGCGCATCTGTTAGATACTGATCTGATTTTGTTTGTATGCATGACTGCAATCTACTTGGTGTCAAAGCTTTACCTACAAGTCATCCTAATGCAAAACAATAACTACAAGTTCTTATCCGTATCTGACATTTTTCTTCCGGTGCCGCTGCTCTGCAGGCGTCCCAGACAACCGTGCCACTGCATTATTTGAGTTTTTTAATCCTGATTGAGCGATTAATACGTCCCTTTTTTTCCTTCCGGTGTTTTTTTGTGTTAATGTTATGTAACACGGTGAATGGCGGATTTTTGGAGATTTCTCTGCACAGGACTGCGTTTGCGGCATTTCACAGTTGGCCACGGTCAAACAGCAACATTCCACGGAACAAATAGGAAGCGCGTGTTTACGACAGGGAAACGCTCTTGGCAGGGACTCCGCCTTTTGCCGGCCTTCCCGAGGAACCAGTCCCAGGACGCGGAAAAGGGTTAGGAGGTAAATGAAGGGGAGTGAGACAGAGGCTCTGGAAAAGAGGGAATAGGCCTCCCTTGCCATCGATCATCCTGTGCTACGCTCCCTCCATGAGGAACAAGATGGAAAAACTCAAACTTTACACCTGAAGCCGCTACGAGCAACGGGGGTCACGTGTCATGGTTTTTACAGAACCTTGGCTGCATCAGGATCTTTCTAGCTCGCTCATTGAGTTAGATGGCTTTTCCCCGGCACGTTCTGATAGGAGTAAGACAAGGGAGGGGGGACTATGTGTTGTTATCAAGTGGTAGGCAACACACCACACGGGAGACCATCTGTAACCCGGACGTTGAGCTATGATGCTTGAGTCTCGTGCCGTTTTTCCTTCCGAGGTAGTTTGGGAGGATTGTGATTCGTGCTGTTTATGCCCCCCAAGCGGAAACGCAGGGAACGCTCTGCGGCCCAAGGGCCGGCCTGTGTACGTAGACAGTTGCAACTTACACCAGGCGCTCCCATGCTCCCAGGGATGATTCCAATCAATGCAAACTTGAAATGTCTTCACCCGGGTTGGAGCAGTTCATCAGATGTGACACTAGAAACTGCAAAAACGCCTGACGAATGCAATTGAAATATCCATGAAAGACACATACAGCTTGAGCCAAACCACCGCTGTCCAATTCGGATCCCAACGCCGTTCGGCTCATTCCCGTCTACCATAGGCTTCCTTTCAGGAATAACGACCAAATGCAACCAAGATCAGCACGGTGGGAGCTGAACCAGACTCTCAAGACAATACAGGGAATCCACTCAAAATGACTTCTGTGCAAATAATACCAAGAAGCCGTGGTCCAAGAAATCTATTACAAATATGACTCCCACCAGGAAACCACTGTACACGGCAGAAGACAATACTTCCACGTTACGTTCGATTCACACGGTCACATGGTCACTAACACCATAACAATCGATGATTGTGAGACATTAGTCCCAGAGAAGTCGCAAAACAATTTGAAAGAACAAACACCAATAAGAAACCAGGCCCTGATGATGTCTCGGCTTTCCTTTTGGAGACATGTGCAGAGGAACTTACACCGGCCTGGGTCTCCATCTTTCAAATGTTGATTCACATTACAGTTCCCTCTCTCTTGGAAAAAACGCCAGTCATTACGTCCGGTTCCAAAAAAGCCCGTTCCCCAGGAAAATGATGACTATAGACCAGCAGCCCTGACCTCGATTGTAATGAAGTGTCTGGAAAAGATAATGACGTGGAAACTGAAGTCAAACATACCGGCTAGATTCTTACCAGTTTGCCTATAAAGACAATCTTGGCACTAATGACGCAAGATTAATACACTTTATTCTGCAGCCCCTCGAAAAGCCCAAGGCCGAGGGCGTCACTCATTCTTTGACCAACAGCACCCAGCGGGTCCGAGTGAACCAGACACGACCTGGGCCTGAAGTCATCGACACAGGCGTTCCTCAAGGACGTGGGAGTTCTCCCATCCTGTTGACGTTGTACAACGATCGTCATCCCAGCACCTTTGGACACAGACACTGCCATTTCAGGCTTTAGTTTGGAGGTTAAAAAAGTTTGTGCAATGGTGTGACGACCATCATCTCATTGTAAACACTAAGAAAAGAGAAGAAATGATTTTTGATCCAGAAACATCTGGGGGATCAATGGTCCCCTACCGGTCCGTGGCGCTTGTATTACACAGGTTCATTCTCACAAATACTTGGTTGTACATATTGACTGTGATCTGTCTTGGAATGTCCATGTGCATTCTGCATGCACTAAGATCCAACAGCAACTTCACATTTTGCACAGGCTCAGGCTTGGGGTTGGACAGGGGCTATTGATGTTATTTTATCGTGTTGTGATATGTATGTTACGTTACGGAATCTCAGCCTGCTTTGGTGTTTTATCAGTTAAGCTGAAATCA
>NC_137190.1:5601884-5639384 GCF_960531495.2 Zeus faber | reverse complement strand
CAGTCTTAATACACAGTAATCAAAGCGGGAAACGTCAACTCTTCAAATTGTGTCTGAATGTATATTCAATTTATTATGATATTACCTAAAATGGGACAGGCATTAACCAGCACAGGTGCGTACATTTGCACTACTCCCCGAGCGCAATAATAAATAGATCTGGGTAGTGTTTAGGAAGAGGTGGGTGGGGACCAGGGTGGTGGGGTGCGGGGGTCTGTCTTACCTGAGGGCTTCAGTGGGGTTCCAGCATCACAGAGGCTGTGGGACTGCGAGTTGGGATGTGAGCGGTGGGCGGGGGGTTGGGGGGTTGGGGGGATTATCACACTGCGTTCTAACAGGATTACTGGCTGAAGGACAGAGCGGGCCGGGATGGAGGCTCAGATTAGTGGCCCAGGATCTGAAGCAGCTGTGGGGGTGGGGAGCGGGGACCTGAAGGGAGGATCCTCGGGGCCGTGAGGAAGCTGCGGTCCCTTTAATCAGTTCCCACAATTTGTGCCTGAAACGCGGCAAATTTCCACCGTGCCGCGTATTGATGGGCCGACAGCGCTCTCGTAGGAATTACCTCTGAGGCGTCGTGGGTTTTTTTTTTTTTACTTAATGTGAAAGCAAACTATGAAAGTATTTTTAATTTAAACGGAGGTGCAAGATCCAGGTTCGGAAAGCCAAAGTCCACTGAGCAATTTTAAATCAACCATATGGATTTTCTGATCAGCATCAGCCCAGAGGTCAAACCAAAAATGTGGAACCAGCTGATCAGTTTCCAAATCAAGGAAATCGAATGAGAAAAACCACGGTATATACTGGACAATCTTTTCCTAAAAGCTGTCGCCGGAATGGTTGCTATTAAATATTGTTCAATTTCGCTGTTGACAAGTCGTTGTGTTTCGCTGTCCCAACAAACAACAAGCCGTGATCTCCCATAATGCCAGTGCTTTGAGTTCACACTCGATATAAATAGGGAAACTTAACACCTTTATAGGTTTTGGACACACAGCCCTTTAATAGACTGGTTGTTCCTTCTTCCACGTCTTCAAAAAGACACCTTCCTTGTGTTTTCATACACCTGGATTATTTTTCCAGCCACCAGTAACGTTGTGTTGCACTACTAATATACGTACCTTACGAATATGATATTGATAAACTTTGTTTTATGAAAACAGTCCTTCAGAGCGCGTCAGTTGACAGGACTTTCTCACGAGGGGCCACGCAAAATCACCAGGGCGGGTGCATCCACACAATCAGTACGACGACATGACCAGCACCAAAACACTGACATGAACAGTAACACCGCACGTACGCTGCATGTGGATCGTCATAAACAACAGCGTTCTGTGCAAGTTGCCACTCAAATACACAAACAAACAATGTTACCAGGCAGCGGACACAATAAACATGAAAATATTGTAATCGACTCAGCCCCCCCCGTGTCGTTCCTTGAGCCTAATAGAGCTGGATGCGGCGCTTCCCTGCGGAATTGAATCTCCACAGCAAATAGTCTTTCCACGCCCCATTGCACTTCTTATTCTGATCCTTTTAAAAAACTTACTTGACTCCAGTGAGATTTCTGTGGGTGACGCATACTCATTCTGTCAATCGCTAAACAGCCTTTCAAAGCAGAGCATGAGTTCTCGCAGGTGGCGGCAGAGGCCCTGGAATGTAAAGCAGACTTGACCGCTAATGAGACACTTGGCATTGCCTCCAAGATATTGTGGCTGGCGGTGAGAAGTGTCTTTTGAAGGCCCTTGCCCACCCTGCGAGGGCGACGAAGTCCCTTCCTGTTTGCGAGCGGATAAAGTGTCGGGCGACGTCGCGTACGGCGTCTTTGAGCTCGGTTCTGGTCAGCGCCGAGAGAGGTTCCGCTTCGCCACAGCTCAAAAACGCAGCACTCAGTTTTCAGTGGCGTGCTGTTGGCGCTCTGCAAGGCGGCCAGGGCCATTCCTCCACCTAATACCAGCATCAACAGTCAAGCGTCGGTTGGCGCTTGACTGTTCGACAACCTCGTCGCGCGGATGCGTCGTCGTCTCCGCGTCCGCCGGCCGACGCTGATCCCATGACTCTCGCAGAACTCACGGTCTGTGGCCGATTGAACCGGTTTGACTGCCGTTAAGAGCTCCACGTCCTGGGGCTGCGGCAGCCTGCTGGGTGGTTCGAGAATCAACAAAATCACGTTCACCAGAAGCGCGGCAAACCTGAAACTAGGCTTTGAAATGGCACGCCGCAATCCCACGTCCTCCACCCTCGCTTCTGCCGGGAAATGACTGCATTTGTTCAACCTGGTCCAACAGTTAAGCGTCGCCAAGTGTCCAGCTGTTTGAGCAGATGCTTCAGTTCTTCACCTTTATAGTGAATCGCGACTGTGTGCTTCTGTGGTGTGGGGGTGGTGTGGTTTGAGCAGCCACACCTGTCCTGGTTCTAGGAAATCGGGCCCAGGATCAGTGTGGCTGTACGCCTGTTGCCTGTCCCCACACATACACACACACACAGGGGTGGAGCCCTTGTCATGACATGATGTACATCTGCTCCAGGCTTGTTCCCCGTAGCCCCCTCGCTACAATAAACCGGTGTGTTTTCTTCTCGGTTGCCTGTATCCCTGTGCCAGTGGGCCCTGAAAAACGCCACTCGGGCGGACGTGGCGCAGGCGGATCTGAACTTTCTTCAAACTTGTACAGAATGTTACAGATATTGGAGAAATGGGAGATGGGCTCATCAGCAGACATTGCATGCACAATAACGAGATGGAGTTGGTGAAACCATGCACGTAGGGAATATCCCTACCCAATTCATCCCGAAGCAGTTTCTGCACACCTCCGCATTTCGCCGACATTAATGAGGCTCCGCCATACACTTGACTGTATATTTTCATTGTGCTCAGTAGTGTTTTCATCTCAGTAGTGTTTGGCAATTGTCAAAAGACCCTCTTTTATTTCATAATTTCCATCCACAAACCGAATCACAATGGAAATATTCTCCCTATCTGTAGGGTCCCTTGTTCCATCAACTTTAACAGTATACGGAGAATCCCCTATTTCCCTGACAATATGTTCTGTCACTAAGGTGCTCATTAATGCTATTACTTTATTTTGGATGTCATGGGATGGGTAGGTTTCCTTGTGGGGAGTTTGCATTATTTTCCTCAACTCTGGGTCTTTTTGGTATATTCAAAGAGCGATAGGAGCATTCCACTTCCTGGCTCTGTCATGCTTTTAAAAAAAAACATGGTCACTTCTAAGAGGGATTTGGACCTGTCTCTCTCTCCAAAGCGTCTCACCTAAGATGTGGTCTTTGAAGTGGAATATCCGTGTAATCCTTAATTTGTTTCTGATTCATGCTTCCAGTCACGAATACCTACGACAGCAAATGCTGAATCTGATGATGTACTGTTACCAAATTTTCCGCACGGAAAACAAAAAGGCTTTGGCTGGGCTGGAAATGTGTCCACTTTCACCTGAAGAAGAAGAAGAAGAACAATCTTTATTTGTCACACAGCACACCAAACTACAACACATGCTTGCACACACACACACATGCACATGCTTTGGATGGTAGCCGGTGAAATGGTGTGTGTGTGTGTGTGTGTGTGTGTGTGTGTGTGTGTGTGTGTGTGTGTGTGTGTGTTTTGGGTTGGGTGACTGATGAGCGCCCGTTATGGCCGGAAGCGCCCGGCCCGACACGTGCATACAGATACACACACACACATGACCAACTGTATGGCAAGCATACAGTTGGTCGGGAATGTTGAAATCTGGAACATTTTTGTGTTTTACTGATAAACCTCTTGAATCTTGAATCTTGAATATCTATCCGGGGCGTCTGGTCACCGCACCAAGGGCCCACATGATTTGGAGAACGTTACGTTTGTGGGGGATCAGCAGCTGCTCGTATTTATTTTTTCAGTTTTTAAATTGGATCGCAACAACTGACTCGATGCTAGTGACAATGCAAGTATCGACTGTTAAGTTTGAGGAACAAAACAAACAATCTCCTACAACACAGCACGCGGTTGTGAAACTTGTGAAACTCGTGTAAGTGGGGATGATTGCTGTAGAAACGCTGTAACGTGCCGGGTAGTCCTGCACGGCTAAAGCTGTTAACGTGGCCCCTCAGCGGGATTAGAGGGATCACTAACGAGGTTAGGCTCAGCGTCAGCAAAACAGAGGATTGGATCGCTGGCGCCCCAGCTACCGCAGCCTGGAGTTCGGTGATAGTTCACCTGAACTCTGTAATCGAATACAACAGCAAAACACAACAGCTATTACATGCAACCGCTATTACACATGCATGTATGTGGTGGTTTAACCTCCGTGTAAGAAGGAGCTCTTGTTTTTCATCAAATTCCTTCTTGTCAAAAATGTGGACTAAGTGGATAGGTAGGACTCTTTTCATTCAGTTCAAATCTATCTTTGGTTCAACAGTCTCGCCGGTTAAGTACATGTGTGAATGTGTGAATGTGTGAATGCGTGTCCACTTGTCCACAATGTCCACTTTAGAGAACCAGGACAAGGTTTCATTCATCAATGAAACAACAAAAACCTTTTGGTAATAATTTTGTTAATAATGAAAGAAGTGAAGGTTTTTGGGAGGAATGAAAGGTTTTGTTCATCAATGAAACCTTAAGTTCATTTTTACGACGGCGTATTAGGGCCATTGTAGGTAAAAAAAATACAAAAAAAATACAGAGTGGGGGGTAATATTCAGAGAAAAACTCACATATTTACGATAAAAAAACGTGGTTCTTCACCATGGTAAAGCCAGTTTGAAATTCAACAGACATTCGTCTGGATGTCAGAGGGGAGAGCGGGTAATCGCGTCCCCGGAATGAGGTGCTGCTTCACGGACAGTCTCTGCTTCAATGGTGAATTAGGATTAGGGGCCGTGTACAAATTACATGACACAATTTAAAAATTGCATTTTGGCCATGTGATTTAGGACACCTAAACTAGATCTATATAGCACAAGGACCAGATAAAGTTCAGCCAAAGCTTAGTCTACCCAATGGGCCTTGCTAGAAAACATTTTGGAAACCGCAGAGTGAGATAATGTGGACTCACAGCTCCGAATGGGTATTCTTTTCTGTTAGTGCACAGTTTTACTGTTAGTCTGTGGCCTCGACTGGGGAAAGCAGCTTCAGGAAAAGGCTTTATTGTGAAAATACAGCTCTCTAGAGGTTCGGTGAAAAAGGTGAGCACGCCGCTATAATGGGTTTTGTGTGGGGCTGTTAATGCTCCTGGTGGGTAAGTTCATGAGCAGTGCCAGCAGAGTGTTTGAGATGCCTTCTGCTGTTGATTTAACAACGCAAAATGTGACTCCCGGGTTTCGGCGGAGCTCAAAAGCCTGCGTCGCTGAGGGTCAGCGGTTGGAGAGATCCACCGCAGAAATGGGCTTCGCTCTGAGAGGAAGGTGTAGGAGTGTCCGAGTCAGAGAGGAGGCTCTGTGGTCGGACGCACTCGGGTATTTTACAACTGAATATCAAATTGATGACCTCAGCTCAGTCTGACGTCGTCACCATCGCCGCGTCACTCAAAGGTTCCCCCTGTAGGTGGCACTACAGCAACTGCCAAGGATCTCTTCCCACACCAACAGGCTGAATATGGAATGTTCCCCGGCAACACAACCGCATGTTTCACTGGAGAGCTCCCAGCCTCACCCCTCCGTCAAATGTCCAACGATTTAAAGCACGACTAAATGTGTGCGGAGGGTTGCGAGTGTGGATTATCTATGTTTTTGGAGAGGGATCTCGCGCTCCCTAAAGGCCGGCGCAAACGCAAAAACGCAACTTCAATCCGACATCTGTGTCTGTGAGTCGAGCACACACTGCGCTTTCCGTTTCAACCTCTTTCACTTTGAATTCACCCTGTCACTTTATATACACTTAATTATTATTTTTTTTTTGAAAGCTTCCACTGGCATCACTTCAAGCACCTTTGGTCCTCCGTGTTGCCGTGGTTCTTCCGTTTTCCTCCCTCCTTCATCGCTTTCTCTTCTCAGCCTCTCGACCCCGGCGTGAATCCCCAGAGGCTGTCTTCCCAAACCAAGGACGTGTTTACCGTTGTCAGAACTCTCCAACGCTCCTCTTTCCGTGTGTGTTATTATTATTTTTATTTTTTTGCACACCTCAATAACCACCTGTCCCTCACAAGCTCTTTCCTCCATTATGCACCGCCCTTTCATATCACCTTTAAAGTTTCTGATATTTTTCCCAAACTCACTTCCTTTCGCTCCACTCTCGTGTCATCGCCTCGTCATCTCAAATTTTATGTCGCCCGTACGGCGTAGCGAGATGGAGCGGCGAAAAAAGGGAATCTAAGTATACTATCTATCTATCTATCATCCATCCATCCAAGTTTGATGTAGAGATATGGGGGCCCATTAAAGACCTCCGTCCAGTGGAGCATCATATTCATTTTGATGAGCTCACCGGACGGAAAGCAGGAAAGAAAGCCAATGGGGGATGGGGCTGATGGTGCTGATCCCAATTTACTCTAAATCACCGGAGGCGTCTAAGTACCGAGTGGGATGCAGACAGGCGTCCCCTACTTTAATTCCTGACACCAGGTTACAGGCAAATCACCGTCTCATCGCTGCAAAGAACAAGAAGAAAAACAACATGGCTTCCTGAGATGGGCGTCGGGTCGGGAAACGCTCAAACAAGCACGAGACTCGGCCCGCGGGGTCACAGGCTTTGTTATTTAAAGGCGGTTTGGATGTTCCCTCCTTCTCCATCTATGCATGTGGTCTGTTATAAAGAGATAGATTGATAGATGGTCTTGTTAGCGCCATTTTATATTCATATTGTAGGAGTGTGACACTATAATATTACAGTCGCAAACCATCACAATATTAAAGTACTTTATCTCCATCTCTTCTCCATGACAATATCTATCCGACAATATCCAGCATACTTGTGATTATTAATATTTTCGATCCAAACGGAGAGGCGATGGGAGTTTTGTGCTGCTTTTATCCAGTAGCTGCCGACATTAAAGGACATTCCCGTGTCTGCGAGGGTGGGCGTCTGCGGGCGGTGGTGGGAGATGGGGCGGCGTTATGAAGTTATCCCTCTGTAATGGGAATTCCTTTGGCAAATTAGCTCATCACTAATGAACAAGCTTCCGAAGCCGTAATAGAGCTTTAATGAAACAGGGAGTTTTCAACAGGCCGTACCAACAGCGGCAAAACAGATTTAATGTGCTACTCATTTTATCCTCATTACCACCTGTTCAGGAGGCCATTTAGAGGCAGAAATCTAAAGCACATCATCGCATTTTGACATTGTTCACAGAGAGTCAGGGTTCCCGCTTTTACCGTGGGAAGATGTCCTTGAAATAATGTGAAAGGATCCCAGAGCCGCCGTAGAACACAGTGTCTCCGTGCGCGAGGAGCCCCTTTAGAAAGTGACAGGATGATGTTACAAGACGGGAGAAGTTGCCTTTGGTGCGACAGCGGTAACCTTCAGGAGTTGACGCAATGTTGACGATATCTCAGTCGCTGGAAGAACACCGTATGCAAGTTTCTTTGGAAATACTGCTCTGCTGAATTCAAATCGCATAATGTGTCGATATTTTCCAGCGCTCTTGAAGACGTCTTTGTTACACATGTTTTCAAAGACAACAAAGAGCTACACCGCATAACATGATATACAGTATAATGAAATGGGGCTTGGAAAACACTCATATAATATCCTTCAAATTTAAAATAAGGCAAATATTCCTCCTCCCCTGCACCAGCTCTGTCACTCTTGTCACTCAAATGTCACAATAACTGAACAGAGCAGGTATGGAGAGGGTTAACCATGGAGAGAGGAGGTCATTATGGGATGGTTTTATCCACAGGGTTTCGTAAAGCAGGGCGACCAACCGCCTGAAACTTGTTGTGAAGAGAGTATCAGAAAAAACTGCTGTCGTGCAGTTTCATATCTCAGTTAATTCGGCTGCAACACTACCGGGACTGGATGTTCCTTCTTTGAATGGAGCCGGTGTTCTGCAAACAAGGGAAGATCCTCACAAAAAAGATAACCCCATGAGTGAACACCGTCGTCTGTGTACCCAACACAAATTGTATTCATGACGACACGGGGGGAATGTACTGGGAAATAAGCGTGATGCAACCAACCAAGCGCTATTACCAGACAGAGGGGTCTGCCAACAGCTGTCACACAGGTTAATAGTCTGCGCCGGGGACTTGAGACAACACCACATGCAAACTGAAAACACTGGGGCTCCTCATGGGCTTCCTAGTCTAAAAGAATCGTAGAACGCTGGTTTGTTGTGGGAATGGCAACGCCTTGACCTGGAGTCATTTCCTTACTACATTACTGCTGCTCGTGTCTGGCTTGGCTCCCGAAGCAAGGCCTATAACCCTGAAGTGCAATCCCAGAAAACAGGTGTGTATAACAACATTCACCAAGGAATCCTTGTGACAATCCCTCTCCGCCTTTTTTTCCTACTTTTGATGCTCTCCGCTCTCAGAAAATGCATTTCAAGTCATTGGGCCTCATTCACTAATTTGTGAATGGCGGTTTTGTTCTTACCCAGGCGCATTCGTTGGTGAGTCCCTTCCCATTGCACTGCAGAACAAACCAGTAAGACAGAAAAACACTGTGCGTGCGTGTGAGTGTTGAGATAAAGGGAGCACAGCTAGTTTACCAAAAATGCTCAGTAAACACCTGAGGTGACGGATGACTTGCCCTCCCGATGAATCGCTCGGAGAAAACAGATGCAGTTTATGTGCACCACCACCACCACCAGGGGGCGCTGCAGCATCCCCACGTAACCTCCAGACAACAGGATGGTGGAGATTGTATTATGTAAATGTTTGGTTTTACACAATTGATGTCGCCATGAAGGAGACTGAAAGCTATGGAGTCGTCTTGGGGACATGGTGAGGAAAAAAACACAAAAATTTGGGGCCAATTTTATTTCATATTGCTGGGCGAGCCCGTCGGGTCATTCGCCGTCATCATTCAGACGGTATTCATCACTGACCGGTAGCATCTCCAGCGATGACCTCACAGATATTCTTCTTAAAAGGAAGGCAATGCTCATTTTAACTATCTGTGTGAAGTCGCTCTGCGTCGAAGCGTCTGTTAAATGTTAGTGTAACTGCACGGTAAGTTGCTTTTTTCACTTTTCTGCTTTGAACCAACGCTTGCAGAGGGAAGGTCACGGCCGTTCTTTTCTAATCAAGACAATCTGGAAATATGGAGGAGGGTTTAGAACTTTTCCTGCGGCCAAGGGAAGTCACAGAAGAGAGAATGCAATTATTGTAGCGGCGCAAGGTCCGCTCCTACCTCGGTTTTATGCAACACCGAGCAAATCAATATGAAGCAGAGCTCCACGCGGCGCTCGAAGGACACAGTTTTTCTTTAGTATTATTTCCACTGTCGTGGTCGCCAATATCAGTGTTTTGAGGGATTATTTTCCATGTTACTTGTTATATCCATGTCTATATGAATATTTTATTAAATGTTCATATTTTTCGAGAACGGAAATAAGAACATGCGCGTACGTATGTATGTATTCTCTTTTCCGTGTCATTTAAAGAAAATTACATTTTAATTTAGATAATGTTATATAATGGCTCATTAACTTCATCAGACACAGGTCATTTTGTTCATATCCACATAAAACGACCATAATTTAATAAAGATGAATTAACAGTGCTTGTCATCTGGGTGCCATTACATGCTGGGTAGAAAGACGTAAGACGTAGGCGTTTTTGTTGTCGGTTTCCCTTGTGTTTCTATTTTTCTCCGTTTCCCTCGTGTCTCCAGTCTGTTCTATGTTTCCGTATGGTATGTTGTCGTGGGCGTGGCTTCCCGTCTCCACTCCCCCCAATGCTCCCTGCACCGTTTGCACACCTGCAGGCCGTCCCCGCCTCGTCTCGTCCGCAGCATTTAAACCCTGGCTTTTCACCCACTCTTCGCCAGATCATTGTTTTTCGCCCGAGTGGCGCTATGCGCTTGCCAACCGAGATCCAAGACGCTTTGATTCCTCGTGTCCTGTTTGTTCCTCGCTAACCCGTCTCTCCGTGCCCAGGATCTCCGCCCGCCTGCCCGCCTGCCAGCCCGCCTGCCTGTCTGCCGCCGCTTCCCCTTCCACGCTGCAGGCCCCCATTCCCCGTCCTCCCCTCTGCTGTAACCGGATCCTGCTCCCCTACTGCCCCTCCACGCCAGACCCTCATCCATTAATAAACGTTCTCCTCCTTCCTACGTCTCTGAGTCCGCGCTTGCGTTCGAGTCCCACCGGCGTTCGGAACAGTTTTCAGCTCAGGCGCCTGCACTATCGATCATGTGACCTTTTTTTTTTTTGTGTGAATCTATAAAATTAAATCGATTTTTCTTCATCTCTGCAGATTGACAGGTCAGTGCGCTTTTCTAATGAGGGATGACGTGAAAAGAAATATCAGATTCCGTCTTATGGTGCCTGCCACAAACCAGAGAAGCGCCCACTGAGTCTTCTGTGACAAAACTGAAGGGAGAAGAAGGAAATCAGGCGCTACCTCTCTGCCTGAGATGGCCGGGCCACAGAATAAGTCGGCCCCGGGAACAACATGGAAGATCGAAATTGGCCGGCTACACTTTTCAGGAGGTGGGTGCCAGCAAACAGCAGAACAAAGAACGGAGGTTGAACCCGCCGTGCAATAGTTGAAAAACGGACAACAGTTGCAGAGATTAAAGACATAGGAAAGGAGCTTGTTTTTCCCCCACACATGGTGTCTCGAGAAAAGGCCGAGCAACCGACTTCACATTTGACGTTTGTGATTTCCAAATAAATCAAATTAAGCTTCATGAGACTGTTGATAACCTGTATGAGCAAACTACCGTAAGCTGAAATGGCTCAGATTTTAGTTGTGCCCAAAACACATCGTGCCAGACCCAGCGCACTATATTATTATATTGTGCTCATGATGCCGGAGAACAGGCTTGTGTTATTATAAACAGGGATGCTGGGAGCATCTGAGGTGATTTGAAGGATACGTGTATTGTTGAGAATTTGAATTCTGACAATCCCGAGTCCCCTATCCTTATCTCTTCATACCCTGGCAATTAACACCACTCTAAAATACACACACCAACCGGCTCTTTTCTCAGACTGTCAAATTAAATTTGATTGATTGATTGCTGTAAAAGTAGAATTGATGTTTAACACAATCGCAGTACTCAAAGAAGTCAAAGTGAATAATTGAAGCCTTTATACTATTTCTACTGGGCTCACATGTTGTGATGCAGGATCTTCTCTTTTATGCCTTCTCTGCACCGTCTCCACCGTACCTGCTTCTCCTCGCACCAGCAATGTGCATCCTAGCACCAGCTTAGCAACAAACATCCTGCTACCGGCACTGAAAGCAATCACATACCTTCTTCAGACCATGCACCGTATAGTTTGATGGTGTAGAATCTACACCTACAGCCGACATTCGACGTGAGGGAAGCCCTGTTGCCAAGCAGCTCCCATCCGTCCCCGAGTCACAGCAGCCAACCTGGACTTGAAGCCGTGCTTGATGAAACGGCGGGTGATGACGGCGACACAACGGAGTGGAATCCAGAGGTGATGGAGGAGCTGGGCGGATCAGATGAGGATGTGGAAATTGTGATCGCATGGGATTCAAACTCTGACAATGGCACACAGGTAACATCACCAAAACTATGATTCAAACCTTCTCAGTAGGGAGTCACAAACTGATCCACTGGGTAGTGGTGTCCTCGCATTGGTTCAATACAAGGCTAAAATTCATCAACAAGAGCATTGTTTAAAAACACTTTTGATACATTAAAAGTCTATTCGGTTTATTTCTATTTTGTACCCCCACCCTGTATTGCTTTTGAGTTATTTTATTTTATTTTATTCTTCATTATTTTATTTACTTACTGCATTACATTTCAGGAATCAGCTAGTGAGTCAAGTAGAAATGAATAATTATTGTGTTCAGTCTAGAACATATCGTGCGTGATCACCAGGTGCGTTGCATTGACGTTTCACTGCATATATGTATGGAAGTATGTATAATGTGACAAATAAACCTCTTGAATCTTGATTAAACCATCTATTTCTGCATATTGTGTGTGCAGTATGTACTCGTGTGTATGTGCATGCATTTGTGTTATACCGCACCACGGCCACAGACACTGCACTGCACAGAACCTGCACCGACTGTACAAACTTGCACCCGATGTTTTTTGTCTTCACGTATCAATGCAATCCTGTCATGTCGGAGCCTCAGGGTCGTTTAAACTTAATTCCCATCAGCCACGGTGTACGCGTACTTTACATGAAGTACATTTCAGCCTTCATGAGGAGAACGAGAGAAAGATATTATATCATCATATAACCATGAAATTGTTTGCCTTTTTATCGACAGTTCTGCTTTAAGATACGGCCGTGTTAGTCCAGCCGGATGGCGAAACGCATGCATAATACCGTCAACGTCAACTGCAAACCGGAGGGACGCGCCTCACGCCTACATCCGCAGGGTGAAGGTTATGGACGACCTCATGGGTGTTTTTACGGACGACGGCCATCGCGACCTCTCCTCTGATAACGGCGTTCCTGGAGGCCGTGGATGGTTCCGGAGTGTCAGGGGAGGATAAGATGAACGTGTTCCGTGACCCGGGGTGCCAGACTTTCCCCAGTCTAAATGGAATGCACTGGGAAGGATCCGGATAAAAGGTTTAGTCCATCACGGCGAGGCTTCTCGTGAGGCTCCCGAGTGCTTTCATGTTTGCCTGCGTCCGTGGCATTGACTCGGGAGGTGACTCAGTGAGGCTCTCCAGGGCATACTCTATTAGATGAAAGCGACCAAGAGGACTTGATCGACATTTTCACCAGAACGGGTTTCCCTGGACTCCCTCGGAAAAGACGGCGTGGAAGCAGCCATCCCAGCGAAGGCTCACAAGGCCATTTCTTCGAGAGCCGAAATGTATAACAGATTGTTTGTCAAAAGCCGCGTTAAATGCTCGGCCGAAACTATGTGATAAGGAAGGCCTGCTGCCCCCCCGGAGTCAAAAAAACAAAAAAACAAGCCACTAGCAAAGAGAGTCACCGTCACCGGAGACGACGCAGGAGATCCTCGCTCAGGGAGAGCACGCCACTTTGGGCCACTTAAAACGCCACGTGAAAAATTCAGACCAGATAAAAGCTGAAAGATTCCTGCGGTTTTGCACCTGCTCGTCTGTAATACGTGTCAACAAAGTGAAAGCCGCCTTCAGCGGAGAAGCCTCAGCCTCAGAAGGAGCTCGCCCTGCAGATGTGCCTTCCATGAACACCTCTCACCCAGAGGCCGACGTCCCATCCGGCTCAGGACATCCTACGAACTGGACAGCACTTAATGGCAACTGTCAATGTTGTTAATGTTGTCATATAAACCTTAAAATTGGCCACTTTGGCCAGCGTTACTTCATGGATTACGTGGTAAAAAAAAACTTCTGTTAACAGAAGTTTTTGTTTTTTAAGTGGTTTTTTTGTTCGTTTATTGAAGCCAAAGACCAAAGAAGTGCGGTCTCATCTGCCTCTAGATAGTCATTACACACCACCAAAATTATCAGTCTCAAACAAATATAAAACTTCAAATAATTGTGGGACAGTAGTTGTTTTGATTTAAGGTGTTTAATGAAAATGTAAAATTGTAAGGATGCCCGAGGTTCGATGCCATCTGTGGTTCAATGCCGATTTTGACAGGAATTTGATAGGAATTACAAAACCTTTTTTGTCAGCGGTTGTAACAACTTCTTTTGTACAATAAATGATTCAAAATCTCAAGCGGCTTTTGGAGTGCATTTTGAAAACCACCACGGACTGCTCTGTTCAAGGCCTGGCTACATTTGTATGCTGTGACAGTAATTATAATAATAATAACAATTAATAATCAACAACGATAATGATCATAATCATAATCATAGCTGCAGGCAGCAGTACACAGGGTCCAGTTTATTACTTTCTTTTAGAATATTGTGACTGACCTCCAGGAGTGGATTTTTGGACAATTTCTTCTTTATCGTCGTAGACTTTTGTCTGTTTTCGGGCATCGCATCATCGATTTGGCTGAGACTTGAACCACGAGATGCTTGTGCTCTTCTGTTTCTGATAGTTTTGGCCTGAGAAATTCAGACAAATTTAATGTCAAAATATAATTTACAGATCACCGGAAGGTCTGGGTGCGACACCGCTTATAAGTGCACTTCAATAGCACCAGCTCCTGGCAGTCGATGACAAAGCACCGCCTTTTAAAACTTTTTTGCCTCCGCGTAATGACCACCAGCTCTCTGACGATGATAATAATTTCACCCTAAAGTGTGTGTGGCTATTAGCGCGGTGTTTGTGAATTGGATGTTTAGGGGCCAATTTTGCACCAAATAAATGTAATAATGGAATGGAATATATGAATGTTATTTTATTTTAGTTTGTTTCACTTTACACTTGGAATCCTCCATTGAGGGGTCTCTTCTTCTTCTTCCTCCTTCCGCTGCTCCCGTTAGGGGTCGCCACAGCGGATCATCGGCCTCCAATACCTTGTTTAAATGTTTTTAAATTGAAAGTTTTATGCACCAGCAAGGAATGTTTAGTTCTCTGTTTACACCAGTTTGCACAAACTTGAACCTGGAATGTTTGTTTATAGCTGAAAATGTTGTTTTTCTATCTTGATTGTTTTACATATTGTAAATATAGCTTCACTTTTTCAAGTTGATTGTTTACAAATATTTGACATTTTCTCCGTTGCTCACGTTATCGAGAAAAGAACATTTTGGAAAATTTCATAGGTGGATTGAGTGGAGGCTTTTGCCTTCCCATGCACGTTTTTCCCATTATATTGTGGAGGAGATAAATGGTTCCTGGCAGCTGGGAGGCAGCCAGGAATGTCCTGCTATGACACAATGAGGAACCTTTGTTAGATGTCTACTAGAAATACGGAAATCAAAGATAGAACTAGAGTTTGAACCAGAGTGGGCCTTTGCATCTCAACGTACTCTTTTTATGCACCATATGTGTCAAGGTAAAATGTACTTTTCTCCTCTCCAGGGGCCTCATTTGTAAAAGGTGCGCATGCACAAAACACCTCAAAGTTTGACAACACCTTTTTTTACACATATTTGTATAGCACTTTCCAATCCTAGGAACAAAGTGCTTCACAGGAAAATATGATACTACTACAACAAATAATCACATAAAAAGAACATAAAATTTGGAATAAAACAGTATATAAGGCGATAAAATACAGGCTAAAAATTTTATGTAAGGAGATAAAACACACCCTCACAGACAGAGAAAGCCAACAAACCAGATGTGTCCTAAGAGGTGCAGTAAAATGTGGAAGTTTGAGCTCCTTCTTCCTCATGGTGGAAGTGATCTTTAAATGGAATCAACCATAACATGTCTTAAGCACATGTACAAGTTCACGGGTTGATACGGGTCTCTGGGAAGATTCAAATGACAAATACATCTTGGTCGCATGGAACAGTCAGTAATGGAACAGGTTAAAAGTACATCGTGTCTTGCACAACTGAAGAGCTGTTCGACAGGACTGAGGTGTTCAACAGGACTGAGGAAGTCTCGGGTTCTGTAGAGTTCAGGGAGCGCATACATAATGCAAACACTGATGGTGTGTTTATTCCAAACAAGTTCAAATGTCGTCCAGTTCATCCTGTGAAAAAAATGTTACAAGTTAATTGAGGCAATCTTTTTCTCACCATGTCCCTAATACTGCTCCGCAGAAAGCAATCGTAAGTGGACAGAGAGACATTCATTTGAACACCCTCACAAATTAAAATCGTCTCTTTTTCCTTCTCTAACGGAACCACTTTTATTTCTACGAGCAGCAAAGTGGTTGCTTTTGTCCAAGAAGCCAATGAGCAGTTTGACAGCTCAGCACCATGGTTATCATTATCAAACACTGTTCCAAACCACACATTCAGACATGACACAAAATATGTATTTGGGGAATCCATAACCCTTCTGTGGCATGACACGCCTATTTTCAATACTTCCTCACGACAGAGGAAGTATTGAAAATAAATGCTCCTTAAAGGCTCTCTACCCTGGAAAACAGCTTTTATTCACTTATACAGGCATAATTCAAAAAACATGTTTAAAGCCTGTATTTGCATTATGCGCTCTTAACACACTGCTGCTTTGGTTATCCCTAAAATAAAACAATAATCATATGTGCTTTTGGAATCCATTGCAGTTTCCTAGTTGGATTATATATAAGTTATTGACGTATTTACCAACAGTGTGTTGCAGCAAAATTGACACTGTGTTTCCAAATTAAAAATACAAAAATCAAAAAGTAAAAATAAATTTAGTTTAAAATTGCATCACCTTCCCTAACTGATGACCCTCTATTGTCCCGAAAACAAATCACACTGGTATCTCTGCATCATTCCTCTACACACCTGTCACAAGCTCAAAGTTAAGGTTATTTCCAGATTTGCAAGTATTTTGCAAAAGTGAAATATACATGTATGGGTAATTACATTGTATTGCATGTGATATGTAGAGGCATAAAGGCTGTAAAGGCTGTTACTGCTTTGTTAAAAAAAAAAAAGGTTTTCAAGGAGCTGGGTCACAGATAACTGTTTAAATTCAGCTTCCGTCTGTGACGTGCCGCACTGACCTGCTGTCTGTGACGTGGGACCTGGACAAACGTTATCAAAGCCGACGAATGGCCTCAGCCGCCCGGCTCAGCTCCTGCCGGCGCCAGGGCTGTGGGGTAACGGCTGTGCCGTTTGATTTACAAAAACAGTCTCCACACGCCTCCTTTATGTCTGTCTCCTTTCTCTTCATTTGACCACCTGCCCGTCCTTGATTGCCAGGCCGCAGAGGAGGGCGTCACAATAGACGTGGTGTGGGAACGAGGAGCAGCGAAAGAAGATAGGAAGCCACCGGGGAGGTGTGCTTGGTAATGAGATGGATCAGACTTGGCAAGCACAACCGCCCGGCAGCCAAGCTTGCACGGACAGAAAGACAGGCGCCCAACTCACAGATTCCCCACAATCCCTTTGGCAAACAAATGTGTGCTGCCCCCGAGCCGCGGGCTGCCTGCGAATCCACGCTGGGTTGATATGTCCACAGACTCCATATTGTGACGCCACAACAAAAGCTTGGATGGGGCGAGGTAAGTTGGACGGGTGTCACGGAGGAAAGGCGGGCGGCGGAGAGATCAACCACGGAGGGAAGACGACACAAAACCCGGACACTCTGGGCCTGAGCCCCTCCAGCCTTCATTTACCTTGAATGGGACACATCCCTCTGTTCTCACCCGTCCACCGTCCTCCCTCCATTTCCTCATCACCGCCGCCTCCAGCAGTTGACCCCTCATGCGCATGCACACACACAAATCTGGGCATACACACACAAAACACACACACACACACACACACACACACACACACACACACACACACACACACACACACACACACACACACACACACACACACACACACACACACACTACTACAAATGTATGGGTACACATGAACACACACATACCCACCCACCACAAACATAAATGCACACATAAACACACTCGTAAAATAACACAATCTTGCACACACACACAGAGACAAATTACAAGTGATACACCAAAATGACAATCCTTTGATGAGTTCAATGTTTATTTCCTGAAATTCAGGAACAACACCAAATGCAGACTTGGTATTTGACAGCATGATAATAAAAATAAAAATGTTCCTGTAACAAACACAAATGCACATTTACATGCACACGCACTATACACAGAGACCCAAATTACCACACACACACACACACACACACACACACACACACACACACACACACACACACACACACACACACACACAGTCCGTATCTGTCCATTATATGAACCGCGTGTCTTGTTCCTTCCTCTCTCTCCGTCATCCCGGACTCTCCTCCACCTGAGACTGATTGCTGTTGGTATCGTCTCACAACGGAGCATCTGGGATGGAAAAAGGTCCCGGTCGCTCTCTGACGCCACGCCTCAAATCGTCCCAGGCCAAAACCATCCTCCAGCCTCCGTGGATATTTCACGCAGGACCTTATAGCGTGTGGGGAGACAGAGTTCCCTGGTGATTTTAATCACATCGTCCCCAGGGTGTGGTGCTTCCTGCTTTGGTCCAGAAAAACTAATAATCGAATGACTTTGAAGACTAATGTGAGTTGTGGGGAAAATAAATGTTGGTTTAACCCACGAAAATGGAAGGAGTATGACGAGGTGTGAGCCACAAGGTGGCTCACAATTTGTATGCTGCCAAACGTGTCCCCACACTAATAAGCCGGTGCATTTAAGCTGTCGATCTTGTTTATGTCATTCCTGTCGTCCCCGCGTCCACCTGTGGATTCATCTTTAATTCAAAGCAGGATTCATGATCATCACCGCCATGATTCACATGCTGTCAATCTGCCTCAAAGCCTGAGTTGGAGCAACAACAATTAGAGCCTTTCAGGAATATGACAGTTATTGGTTGCTTGCGGTCGCTCCGTTTCGGCTAATGGAGGCTATATTTCATCCTGTCTCAAGAACAAAAACAAATAAGTTAATTTGGCTGAATTCTAATTACCAAACTAACAGCCACAGAAATTTGAGCATGGAAGCCACGAGTTGCGTGCATGTGGCAGGTCTTGTGCCATCGAAGAACCTTGTTTGGTTCTACAGAGAACGTTTTGGACCACGGTTCTTCAAACAAGGCTTTCTTCTAAATGCCTGCACTCATTTTTACACCTGCACTGTGTTTTTTTAATTACCCTTGTATCGGCTAATTTACAATATCTCACTGAAGAAATTGCCCAGCGGCCGCCCGCCCCCGGATCACGGAGTGGTGTGTAATTATTTTCCAAATTTATGCCTCTATCCAACAACCATTAAGACAAAAAAAAATTAGAAGCAGTTTAATTCCTCAGGTAATATGTGGAACATGAAAATCCATCCACAAAAGTAAAATTTGATTTGATGTGATTTGTGGAGCCACACAGACTTTTTAAAGAACCATTTAAGAAATAATATTTTTCCCCGTGCACAGAAATACAGAAAAAAGATGCAATGTAAGAATCAGGTTCTGGAGTAAATTCTATCACTATTTATGTCATAAATAATGTACCTACAAAAAATATTTTTTCAACTTTTGAGGAAATTTGAATCAAAATCATTTACTTTCTTCAACACGATACATCCCCCCGGATGGAGTCGGGGCTGAAAGATGAGCTTTCATCTTAATCTACAGCACATCTTATCCAGCCATGATGAGTTCCAGTTATTCATCTTTTCCTCCAACTCTGCACCTCTAACCCCATCCTTCTCCATTAACACTCACTCACCACCATTACCCCTCCATTTTCTATCTTTCCGTCATCCTCCATCACTATCTGATATCTTCTTGCACTCCCAGCCTGTTTTGCTTTTCTCCCTCTCTCTCTCACTCTCTTCCTCCTTCCACCCTAAATTAGATCAGTGTCCCAGCAGTGGTTTTCACATCTCCCATTACCCGTGTGTCAGATTCCACCCCTCTGCATCGCTGCAATTTCTCACTTATCTCCTCTCTCACATGGACGAATCATTCTCTTCCTTCTACAGTGTAGAGATGCAGCAAGGGCTGTTTGAAGTCCATGTTCTCTTCTTCACCCACTTTTTTTTTCTGATGACTTTATTTCTTATTTTCTTTATTAATTGGGTAAAATCAGTTTTTTTTTTCCTCTCAGCACAGAGCTGAAGTGGACTGGGACACTGATTGTGTGCTGTTGTTTTTGTTGTCAGAGCAATTAGCTGTTGGAAAATATGAAAAAAAAAAGTAAGACCCAAGAGCTGCAAATTTGCAGGAATTTGGTTTTGTCGGATCCAAATCTCTAGTGAAGCCAAATTTTTATGTAAAGTCCCTGAAAGAAAACAAGCCAGTCATGAGGCACTTCCCAGTGTCCTGGCTTCAATATTCAGCACCATGGACAGCGACACAGTCACTGCTCTGAACCTCTCTCTCTCTCTCTCTCTCTCTCGCCCACCTCCTGTTTCTCCTCTATTTGCCTCCATGCCTCTCATCATATTCACACACCATCAGCCGCTGGTCTCAGAGGATCCCTTCATATTAGACCGCGTTATGAATAATGGCCTTTGCATCGCACTGTGTGCACCCTAACTCAGTCGGAGGACACGTTTGTCCGTGACGCCCCACGCACGCCAATCACAAATTCAATCAGGTGGAAAAATGACAATTCCATCTGTGCTGACTTACTGTGAAGGCTCTGGCTCTTCTACGCTAAGCTAACTGTGGTAAGAGTCACGGCCTCGGGAAAATCAAAATCATTGACTGTGCGGAGGAGACGGGATCCACGTTTTGCAGGTGAGATTACATTTCAATGCAATATCATTTAAATAAGCCCTTTCAAGCAGAACTAATGGCCTAGCGTATAAATGCTTTGGTGCGGCTTGTCCAATATAATGTACAATTTTTATATCGCCGCCAAATCTCTGGGCTCCCACGGTGCGTTATATTAAATTTAGCCGCGGAAACAACGTCTTGCTGGGAGAGACATATGGTAACGCTGTGGATCATTCATGCACGTATGTAAAGCAAACCCACACGCATGCACTGTGTACACACAAACAATGCAGCACAATGCATTAACATTGAGACAGACACACACTCATATCCCCAGACATGCTTTAACACACAGTTAAAGTGTGCTAGTGCTTTTAATTTAATTAAATATGCTTTTTGCTCCTATTAAGCATATTTAAAATGATATACATATATATATAAAGAGAACCAAACTTTTAACCCATACTTTTTTAAATAAAAATTAGGAATTCATTTGTTCACCATCTGATATGGATAAAGGTGCTGTGTGTGGGTGTGCGTGACTGTGTACATGCCACCGCTTAGTATGCACACATGCACAAACAATTAGCTTTCCCCAACTCTGCTGTAGGTGAATTCCAATATTTATTAATTAATGTGCAATTTTACAGTCCATTGATTCTGCCCCCCCCTTTCTGTTTCCACCTGTCCAGAGAGAGGGAGAGAGCGAGCGAGAGAGCGAGCGGGCAGCGAGAGAAAGAGATGGAGGGAAGGAGAGAGAGCGAGAGGGAGAGAGATGAGGGAAGGAGAGAGAGAGAGAGAGATGGAGGGAAGGAGAGAGAGAGTGAGTGAGAGAGAGAGAGAGAGAGAGAGTGGGAGAGGATCAATGAATGCAGAGAGAATTTCTCAGCTTTCCTTTATACCTAAAAAGAGTATTACACAGTTTGGTGCATTTTATTGTCTTCAGGATCAATGGCCCACCGACACAAATCGTGGTGGAAAAGTATGTTTTAAGTGTCCTATACTTTCCACTTAGTTTATACTTAATTATACTGTAAATACCATAAGAAAACTATAGATTTTTGATAAAAGCAAAAGTCATCCATCCAGCCTTCAACCTAAGTTAAATGTACAGAAGTAATTGATGATAAATGCAGTGAAGTATCAAAGTAACAGAATCTGAATCAGCTTTATTCGCCAAGTATGTACACATACATACAAGGAATTTGACTCTTTTTCTCCTTTCATTCTCTCAATGTACAAACATGGACCAGACATACAGCTGACACAAAGACAATGAGCTAAAACATTAACATTTCCCCAACACAGCAGAGTTGGTGAAAGCAAATTGTTAGTGCATGTGTGCATACTAAGCAGTAGCATGTACACAGTCACACCGAACGTGAGAGGCCGTGAACGCAGCAGCCTCTGCCTGGCCACCCGTGGAGACTTTGTTCACAATAGACATGTAGAGGTCTGACGTCGGCTTGACAGAGCCCAATGATAAGATAAACATGTTCTCAGAGACTTGACATCACACGTAGGGTTAGGTTCTAGAGGCCGGGTATGTGTGCGTGCCCGGGGGCAAACTTACACAAACTCACTGACCAAACAGAGGATCACGTTCAGCAAAACCGCGATTTATTGCAGCATCCCGACTCAAAGGAGGAGGCATTTCAAAATCCGTGCTCACCAGTTTGTAGTGCTTGCTTTTCTTATTAGGCTTGTATTCGGTGGCACTTTCCCATTACACCTTCTGTCACTTAGCAACTGTGACTCCGAGGACAGACAGCCTGTCAGGTCTGCCACCAAAGATTTGTCGTTGGGTGTGACACTGTAAAGTGATAAGTTTAACTTTGACTGAGCAGATGTAATGTAGGTAATATGCGGTTAAGCAATGCCTTGCTGATAAATAACATCCCGCAGGAATGCTGGACGTCTTGTTTTTTCAGAAGCTGGAAGTAAGCGCATGCCGCACTGTGCACCACGCTGGCAAGCGTATCCCACCGTGCATCGTCATTAACCCTCCATGTGCCGTGAGGAAGGGAAATGGATCTATGTAGGACATCCAAACAGTCATCGGATGTTTTTGTCTCATACTAATGTACGGCTGCATGACAGTACCAACATGTAGTACATAGTATGTAGTACGCAATGCCGGATGCAGCGCTCTGTACTGTACCTCTGTACCTTCTGCATACGTACGTGTACACGCGCCCGTTGATGTTTCCGTGGACCTCTTCCTGCCTTCCTCATGTGCGTCCACGCTCCCGTTGATATCTCTGTGTTCTCCTCTTCCTGGTGAGGGCAAAAAGCGGCGGCGTTCTGAGGGATCGTTGCCAAGCTCATCAACACATTTATCATCCCCTAATGTGTCCATTTGGTGTTTCGCGCTCCAACGCATCTCAGAGCCTCGTCGCGTGCTGTGGTTTGGCCAATTCATCTCCAGTGACAGCTCTTATCTGGCTGCGTAAAAAAAAAGACAAACACAAAAGTGTTTTTTCTTTCATACAGTATTCTCTTGGCTGTGGTTATCTCACCACGCACATTCAAACATCAAACAGTCATGTCAGAAACTATGGAAAATAAACACCACACGCACAGAGGTTTCCAAGTTCCACTGAATTGTCCAATGGGTCATTATTTTTTGAACCATTTTCAGCTCAAGCGACTTCAAAATTAAGATCTGAACGGCATCAATTTTGAACCATACTACCGCCCCAACTTGACTCAGAGGAAAACACTCTTTTGGTGACAAGGGAACTCGTTTGGTCATTTCCCGAAGCAGAATAATAACAACAGGTCCCTGAGCAGACGGATGTGACCACGTGGCGCCCAGGAGCCGATTCCAGCTGCTTGTAAGGCGCAGAGAAGCCGAGATCCTGAATGGGACCCATCCATCACAGGGTCAAACACGTCTTCCAATTTGGAGTCTTAACCTGCTTGTCTTTGGAGGTGGGAGGAACCCACAGGGAACCACACCAGCACGGGGAGCTGCTGCTGTGCCGCCTCATTAAGCACGTTGTTTGCACTAATCTATGCCCGTAACAAGTGAACTGCTTTGTTGTAAATTTGTTTTTGTGTTCTACAACTGCCGTGCACTGGACTGCGGTCCGTTTTCCATCCATAGAGCAAACAACAAAACGTGTTCTACAGGGCACCGCTGAGAGGAAAATACAGTTTATGAATCCCCGTGGGTAAATTCACCGTCATTTAACCCGTCCAAGGGGTCTTCAACCCACCCAGGCGCAGTGGGTTTCCGCATAGCGACGCCCGGGGATCAGCTCCAAATCCATTCTCCACATGTCCCCACATAATTGTGGGGAGAACAAGCAAACTCCCCACTGAAAAGCCAGAGTCGGGATTGAACCCACAACCTCTTGCTGCGAGTCACACCGCTGACCACGGAGCCACCACTGTTAATGATAGATAGAAAAAAAACAAAGAAAGGGGAAACCGTAGAGCAGCGGTTAAAGGGATCTAAATAATGCAAACACATGCAACCACCTCATTGAAAATATCATCCTATTATAGATGTTCACCTCATTCTGACGCACGCGTGCAGGGAAACGTACCGAATGCAAGGAGCTTGCCTGTGTGTCTGCGCCTGTGTCTGCGTTCTGTGCGCGAGCGGCTCGAGGCGTTCCAACAACTGGGTTTAGAACTAAACACTTAAAGCACGACATCCCTGTGTGAGGAGTTTGAATTGGATCGCTCCTCAAAATGAGAACGTAGGTGGCCCGGCGCTATCGACCGTCGCCTCTGGAGCCCCTCGGTTCCAGAACAATCCCCACCCAGCTAAAAGGGCCGGTAATTAAAGCCACTACACGGCGAACGCTGGGCTACACTGCCTAAACAAAGCGTCGATAAGCGATGTAGCTTTTAAGCAACAAACACAGCGGGAGGGTGGAGGAGCTGCGTAATGATGATACCAAGAGAGACGGAGCGAGAGGAGGAGAATGCACACATCTGATTTTATTTACCTATTAATGGCCGAGGTGAGTGCTCTATGGACCAGAATAATGAGCCAGATCAATACCCATTGACCTACTGCCGCGCCCGCTGCATTTCCCATTACACGGATGCCCCCGGGTAGCCTGCTCTCTGAACAACAAACTGAATAGAAAATATGGCGTGAGAGCTTGTGGAGAAAAATCTTGTGGTTGGGGAGGAGTATAGACGCACACCTGAAATATTCAACCTAAGTATTCAGTCTGATCTCTTGCTTATTTTGGGTAGACGAAATCGGCCGCAGCTGATTTCTTCGTATTTATTCGTCAGGGGAGTAGCACTGGGGATAATGTTGCAAAATGCATAAGAGCTGTTTTGTTTCACGCCATCACATTTTTGTGCATTGTTTATTTTCCGGGGCGACATTCACTCGGCAACATATTGACAGTTGCTTAAATGATAAACTATTTGTTAATGCTTACAATGTTTTCAAGTTTCTAGTAATAGAATTAGACTTTGTTTTTGGATTTAGTGCAAACAATGTGTCAGAAACTTTGATGTCACTTTTTTAGCTGTTCTTGTAAATTCAATCAAGCTCCACTTGGACGTTTTGGACTAAAAATAAGACTAAAACAGCATCGTGAGCCGGCTCTGACAAGCTGGTGATAGACATACTGTCTTGCTTCCACACGCAGATACTCCCACACACAAAACACACATTGGCTGCAAAACCAACACTTGTTCTGGGATAAGGACACTGTGATGGAACTATAGCTGATGTGGCCTAACGCTCCAATCCCAATATCAAGGTCAGAGCTGACGCAAGGCCTACTGTACAATACGGCAAAAACAATTCTCATTGTTTTTCCCCATTTGCTGATGTTCAAATGTAGTTAAAAAAAAAAAAAAGATTTGGTTTATTTGGGCATTTTTAAAGCCGCAAACAACAGACATCCATTCCACACATCCGCTGATGGCCCAGTGTCGTCATCAATAGCTCAATTTGGCTATTCCTGAAATCACACCTCACCAACGAGGAATCATTCCCACTGGACGGCACATCTCGCAGGAACAACGCAGCAGCTACCTCCATGGACAAACGGGGAACAGGCACAGAGGGTGTCAAACCAGGAGAGACGGCGTTTCATGTGTAAATTTCGGGAAATGAGATCAAAAGATGAGCTTCAAAGCCGTGCGAGAGGGTTGTGCTGTCCGCGCTGCCGCGCTACTTCCCCAAAACTTCTTTGCAGAACCGGAAACTACAGGTAGGAGGGTCACCCAGAATAGAAATGGGAAGGCACATGCTGTGTACAGCAGGGGCGTCGACAAAAGAACTCCAAGACATGAATTTTTAAAAAGACAAGGAAAAGTCACTGTATTTTGAATACAAATCAAACAAAAACCATCCGCCGAGGAAGCAAGAAAACTCAACCTCTTAAATTTTATAAACAGGGAAAAATAATCTTGTGGTAAATTGAAGTCTGAAAAATTCTTAAAATTTCCTCTTTCAGTCGGGAGTGAAATGAAGACGCCTTTAGCTGATCAAGCTCATTACGCAAATCTAGACCCGTTCATTCACCTAAAAATATATGATAGTGTTTTTTGGATGTTAGGACTAAAAATTTGCAGCCAACCTCCCAGTCTCCCGCTTTCCCAATGCAATTTGATGTGTTGCCATGGTGATATGGGACAAAACAGCGAGTCACATCGCACCTTCAAATGAATGAGGATGTTTTATCACAGGAATACAGTGTCAGGGCTTCTCTGAGACTCTGTTGGAACGGAAAGAGAATGAGAGAACGGGGAAATGAGACACCTTCATGCTGTACATTTAGATAACCATCCCAGCGCGTTTTAAAGCACTGAGCCACTCTGAGCTGTGTGGGGGACGCAAGTCAAGCAATGAATATTAGAATTACTTTTGTTTTGTTTGCTTAACTTTTTTTTTTTTGAAAAACCAGTAACGGACGGTGGGATTAATCAAAATAAAGCCCTATTAAACATGCTTTGCTTGGCGAATGGACCTGTTATCGGTCAAGTCATTATCTATTGGTTTGCACCTACCTGAGCTTGACCTCTGGATGGTCCCGGTCGCCCAGAGGAGATGTGTTCGGTAATTTGTCTCAGATCCTGCGGAGGACCTCATTAGCCTCCAACCCGAACAGTAAATTACCCTGCCGTGGTGCCGCGGAGCCTCTTAAAAGTACCTTAACAGCACGGCGGTAACTTGAACAAAAAAAAAAAAACCTCTATGATGACTGTACTTTTACCTACTAATCAATGACCACATCTGGAAATACAGTAGGGCGGCTGAATGATAGGTAGATCACAGGGACAGCGATTTCTTAACTCCTACCCCACAATTGTGTGTGGCAGGTTGGTTTAGTGTGTTTCTGTTGATAAATTACACAGTGCACTTAAAAGTCCTTGAAGCTCGGAATTGCTTTGGGCTGAGTTCTATTCTCATGCGATAGTCTTCAACGCTGCCAAAGAGGTTGATTCCCTTAACTTTCAAAATCCGTGCTCCGATGTCAGTCATGGCTGTTCATCCTTGTACGGTGACCTTTGCGTTGCGTTACGTAGTGCACTGTACGCAGGAGCTCAGAATCATTGGATATCAGCTCTGGCTGGAAATTGCTTCTTTAAATAGAAACGCCTGACATTAATTTAATTCTACGGCAAAGTACTGATGGTTAACACACCGGAGACTACTCACCTGAGTAACTACTCTGCTGGTGCAGGCATGAGTAATTCAATCATAAATTGGTGGAAAATAACAGCACTGGGTGCCGTCATAATCGTCACTTAGGCTCAGAAGGCAAGGCAACTAGGTTTTTAATATAGGTAAAACCGAGTGTGTGTGTGTGTGTATATAAATATATATCTCAAAATACAGTAACTGTAACTTAAAACACATGCAAATATACAAAACACAAATGCTTGAAACCTAGACTGGACTTGTCCTCTAAAGGTTCTAATATGCCTATATTTCACATTTGGTGCTTATTCTTTATTGCAAAGGTGTCATTACATTTTGTTAAACTGTGCCTTTTTGAAGGGGCAGTTTCATCTTTTTGTTAAACTGTGCCATTAAAATGTCTTGGAAAGTCGTACATTTTGAAGGGGCATGTAATAGTGATAAAATAAAAACAATAAAATATTTAGTTCAGAGAGGGAGCTCTGGTTGCCCTGTGGCATGAAGCTTATTGCAGCCAGTGAGATGACAGTGTTTGGACCGCTGCTGTTGAAAATCAGTGCCATCATCTGTCAAGTCCAAACAACTCACTTAGGGCAGCTTGGATAATAACTGAATAATTCAACTTATTCAAAATTGTTCTGTTTTTCATTTTTAGTTGACATGCTTTTTGCCTCTTTTAAAGTGATACTGTCTTCTGACTCTCTTTGGTTTGACGTTTACAAGTATTCCGCAGATAATATTGTTAAAAGGGTATTTGAAAAGCACGGTGGCCCTGAGAGCTCAGCGCATTGCAATTTAATAAAACACATGCAAATAGACAAAACAACTGCAAGAGCCACAACATAAAACACATGCAAATAGACAACACAACTGCAAAAGCCACAACACTACAGCAAAAGCCACAACATAACAGCATACTTAAGAAAACACATGCAAATATACAAAACATAAAATGGAAAAGCCACAACATAACAGCATACTTAAGAAAACACAAGCAATTAAAAAAAAACATTTAGGAAACAAACTGCATAGCAAAACACTTTGCAAATTCAAATAACACAAACAAACAGATGCACCAACTTATCTGCAGTAAAATATATTCATCTTAGATATTTTGTGCCTGAATCTATATTAATTTATACACATAAGAACCTGGAGCCACAACTATCACTGTGGTCCCATTTTATGAGTCATGCGACAGCCCAGGATGTACTGAAACATGTCAGAGTAAGTTAATGTCTCATTTAGCAGCAAGCATTATATAATTTTTAGTATCACATTAATAGATGTTCTTCCATAAGCAATGCTATGCAAGTGTGGTGATGTATTCTGTTGGATATTAAAGGGACAGTTCACCCTTTGTTTTTTATTTTGATATAGTTTCATTTATGACAGCGGTATGTAGGACAGTAGTCCCAGTGTCTACCTCACACAGTTCTAGCTGTGCTAGGTGGTTATTTTGCAAGAAATCTAGCCGGGAGGATAGTTATCTGAGCACAGAACCATGTGAGGAGGCTGCCTTTACTGCTGTCCTATACACAGCACCCTTTCGGGTTGAGTGAAACTATATACAAATTTGGAAAATGGTTAAACTATCCCTTAGCGGTTCTCAAAAAACTTCAATTTCTTGGTTAATTTTCATTGCTTAAGATACAACAATTTAGATATAAAACCAGAAATAAAAAGGAATAAGACACTGACTTGAACTTGTCCCAGAAAAGTGTAGAGGTTGATTTTCTTTTCTTAGGAGTGTGTGGACCAACTTGACCTCAGGAGCCTGGTTTCCCTCTTGATGGATGGGCCCAATGCGAATTCCAAGGTTGTTGAACCTCTCCAACAAGACCATGTGGAACAGTATGGAGGTTCTCAGCCTGTTGCTGTGGGGAGCCGTGGACTCCACGTGCTACACAATGCCTTTGAAAGTGCCTTCTTCATGTGGCGGCTGGACATACTCTTGAAAGCCATGCACACTGTTCCACAACCTACAAGCAAGGAGAGAAGACTACAGTGCTGTCCCCAAGTCCACTTCCACGGTCCCTTTATCGTTCGGCTTGAACAGCCGCACCTGACACTCGTCGGTTGGGCTCACGGGCGGCAGGTTTAAAAACCCCGTCCACACACTCATTCGGTTCTGTGTCATGACGTGTTCCATCTGCTCCTAGCTAATTCCACCTAGCCTCATCTCTACAATAAACTGGTGTTTACAACCCCCCGTCGTCTGTGCCGGAGTGCCCTGAAAACGCCACTTGGGTGGCGTGTGGTGGTGAAACCGCCACACTCTTATAATGAGCTGTGCTCGGACACTGCTCGGGGTCCGACCTTGCTGATTGCTCTTCTACTCTGTCCCGTCTGAACCTTCATGCATGATGAAATGAAGACTCTTACATATATTCTGTTCACCAAAAAGTTCATTTCCATCAAAACAGCAGAATTTCCACTACACCACTCATCTTGGCCGAGCCACAGTTCTACGCGATTGTCGCCGGGGCCTTCAATCCCCTTTTGAAGAAGTATCAAACCGACGAGCCAGCGCTGCCTCTCCCCAGCGAAGACTTGGCTGAGTTGATCAAGGTAATGATTTATATGGGTAGCACTGCACATTATCATCACTAAAGTCTTGTCACTACGGATTAGGCCTAATTGATGTGTACACTGTGTTAATGAAGAATAGGTAAATTCTTTAACCTTTGTTCACGCATTAGAAGTATGATTTATGATGAATTTGGATACAGGGGACTTGCATTTACTTTTGATATTGTCTTTTGACAGGGTCTACTTTGACGCTTTATCAAGAGTGAGGTGCTCCAGGGCATCACTGCACTGCGGCTAACCAAAGTGGATGTAGCTGACAAAAGGAACTGGCTCCAACCGCAGGACATTGACATCGGCTTGGGTGCTGAGTCGGTCCTCAAGGTAGTGTGGTAATTTAAAAAGATCGTTTAATAAATTAGGGTCAGGATGCCAGCAGCAAATATAATCTTATTGTACATACTATCCCCCTGTCCCGAGCAGCGAAAGTGTTGAGCTCAGAGTCCTTGAGTTTAGAAGGGACTGCATGCAGGGAGTGTCAAACATCGTCAGAAAAGTGCAGGAGAAGAGCCCCCACAAATATCCAACGGTTAGGCAGATGGCGGGTCTGGACCCCCCTGTCATGTTCAGAGACCCAGACAGGTGCAAGAGGCAGATGAAATGTCTTATTCAGACGTTTCTGCAGCACAAACAACTGGCAGGAGGTATTTCAGCTGGAAGGAATAGCTTTGGAATAGGCTTTGAAAAAACGTAAGAGGTCCACACTCAGAAAAATTCTGAATATTTATTTGAACTGTTGAGCGTAGTGCTGTAAACACGGTCAGGGGCGAAGTCACAAAGGGATTGCGTGGCTTTTGCAGGTGCTAAACTGGAATAAATCAGAGAAAAAACAGGCGGGTAATTCACAAAGTAACCGCAAACGGTGAAATGCACCGCTGACTACGCTGCCGCACAAACAGCGTCTCGGGGCACCGGTGCTATGTGCGCATATTTAAATGAGGTACTATGCATGCAGTTGGTGCAAATTGGGCCCCTTTCCATGCACATGAGCCTCATTGCAAATAGCGTCCAATACACAAAGCGCTAATAGCCACACGCAAGTAGAGTGAAATGATTACTGTCTGCAGAGACCTGGTGGTTAACTGCACGAGACAAAAAAAAGCTCTCTGATCGTCCTCGGAGAGCTTGTGAAGTGAAGCACATTTATAAAGGGTGTCACGCCCAGACTTTCCAGTGATCTGTAAATTATATTTTGACATTATTAATTTCTTATTACTGTCTATAGGGAATAGTGATAAAGTGGAATGCAGTAATTTAATGACTCCCCCCCGCCCCCATTATGCTGAGACCCTGTTGAGCGTATCACCCTAACAGGGTTTTAACAATTTCCATTATTTTCAAACCCCCCCACCCCTGTTGGCATAGCACCAGCACAGCCCCTCCAAGGATTTCCTAACAATTTTACATGATCATTAAACACTTTAAATCGAAAATAACTGCTGTCCGACAATTCTTTTATGTTTTATATTTGATAATTCGTTAAACAGGCAAGTGTAGAGCAGTGGCGTGAATGCCTAATGACTCTCCAATTGAAGTGACTGCTCGCTATTGACTGCTTCCTATCCTGTCCACCAATCAACTATGAAGTATTATGAAGTTGTCATAATTAGGTCTCAACATGAAGAAAATAATGTTAGAGCAATGCAAACATACACATTATTTTATCCCAAAGTGTTCTATGGGCATACGGCCCCAACTGACAGAGACGTACATAACAAATTCCTCGCACCTACCCCCTGCAACACACTGTAGGGTTTCGGTAATTGGAGGCTGCTGTGTCTCATGACTCTCTGATCCGTTCCCTGGCTCCGCTGAGCATCCAGGCTCTGCCATCTAGCAGAGGAAACTGACTTGGGGGAGAAATAATTAGGCCTTTGGAGGAGTTTTTGTTTGAGAATGACGATGAGGATATAAGAAGAATGACAATCTAATTCCCCCTTCCAACACAAAGAGAGGACTTCTGTTGCAACCAGTCAGCCAGCCAGCCAACCAACCAACAGAGCAACCAACCAGCCAACCAACCAACAGAGCAAACAACCAGCCAATCAACCACAAAACCAACCAGCCACCAAAGCAACCAACCCGCCAACAAAGCAACCAACCAGCCAACAAAGCAACCAACCAACAAAGCAACCAGCCAACCAACCAACCAACCAACAAAGCAACCAACCAGCCAACCAACCAGCCAACCAACCAACAAAGCAAGCAAGAAACTAACAAAGCAAGCAACCAGCCAACCAGCCAGCCAAGCAACCGGCCAACCAAGCAAGCAAGCAACCAGCCAACCAAGCAAGCAACCAACCAAGCAACCATCCAACCAAGCAACCAGCCAGCCAACCAAGCAACAAAGCAAGCAAGCAACCAACCAACAAAGCAAGCAAGCAAGCAAGAAACCAGCCAACCAACCAACAAAGCAACCAGCCAACCAACCAAAAACATGAACAACCAGCCAAGCAAGCAACCAAGCAAGCAACCAAGCAAGCAACCAACAAAGCAACCAATCAACCAGCCAACCAACCAACAAAGCAACCAAACAACCAAAGCAACCAAAGCACATGCTTTGGATGGTGGCCGGTGAAATGGTTCCTCTGCATTTAACCCATCCTGGCTTGTCCTTCCTCCGGGGCCACGGCCAGGAGCAGTGGGCAGCACACGTGGACGCGCCCTGGGACCAGGTGATGAGTGTCCATCGCTGGTCAGACGATGATGTTGACGATGTTGACGATGACGACCAACCAGCCAACAAAGCAACCGACCAACCAGCTGACCAACCAGTCTACCAAGCAGCCAACCAGCCAACTGACCAACCAAAGAACAAAGCAAGCAAGCAACCAGCCAACCAGCCACCCAGCCAGGCAACCAACAAAGCAACCAACCAACCAATCAACTAGCCAACCAACCAGCCAACAAAGGAATCAACCAACCAGCCAGCCAGCCAACTAACCAAACAAGCAAGCAAGCAACCAAGCAACCAACCAAACAACCAACCAACCAACAAAGCAACCAACCAGTCACCCTTTGGGACAGCACCGCAAGCGACCATCCATCGTGATTGAGGTCTCATCCCAAACCAACGGTTAAGTGTCTTAGCGATTGGTGCACCTCGAGGGCTGTTTAATTGACTATTGTTTAATTCAATAATCGTTGATTACCGAGCAGCACTGCCAATGGTTTAACAAAAGTCACCGCTCTTGATTGGAACTTTTGTAAAAATAATTCTCTTACAAACTAAACACTATCAGGAACAGCAGTACCCAGACACGGATTAGCGCTGAGGCACCATAATTGGATTTCCAATAGTTAATTGAACAGACCTAAACATGTGCCATCTGTAGTGTATTTGAAGCACAAGTCTTCAAGGCATTGGAAACTTGCTAATTGACTTTGTTGCTGCGTGTGAACAAGGCTCTAGCGTGCCACACAGGGAGGATATACAGGTTTGTATTAAAAACGGAGAGACTGAGAGACATTGCTCCAACAAATTGGACACATGCTTAACAAACCTTTTATCTCTTTTTCTTTTCTTTGAATTCTATATCTTGGCTTCTCTGTGTGATTTCAAACAAGGTGATTTAAAGGAGGTTGAAACACCCTATAAAATGGCCGGGAGACTAGTCGTAACTTTCAAACCACCAGGAACGAATGAGCTGTTTCTGTTTCTTTCTTTACAGAGGGTGGAGGTTTTCTTCTGTCGCGGTTGAATACATTTGATTTAGAACGTGTGGATATCACTTTTTTTTGTTTTTTTTACCTGTGTTGTCAGCATGCTGGACATACAACACAGAGTATTTGTTCCATTGCATCTAGCACAGTCAGTCTGCAAGTGGAGTTCAACTTGTCAGCCTGCAATTAAACGCTTTATTTACTCTTAAATCATAAAGAACTGCTGCAATAACTCTGTCCTATGGACGGCCTGTGGGATGACCAGAGTGTAGTTTTTTGTTGGACAGAACCAACCACCAATCCCACTCTTTGGAGAACTATTTTACCATGTTTGGGGCTATAAACAACTAATCACTACTCCAGGTGAGGCAATTAAACACAGAAACAAACATGTTCATGGAAAAACATAAACATCAGAAGACAACATGTATTGAAAAAAAAGAGTTAATTAAGCAATTGGTCGCGTGGCCTCTTCCTCTCGTAGTTATGGCAGTAAATGGGGGAGGAAAGGAGAGGGATGTAACCAGGAGGATGTTGGAGGTGTGTTTAAACCAGGTACTGGCTGGCTCTGTGTTTGTGTGTGTGTGTCTGTGTGTGTGTCTGTCCACCGGTGAGTGTACGGGACTTGTCTGAATTGGTTCTGGCGTATGAGGTTGGTATTATGTCGTGGCGCCTCCAAGCAAGGCCTCAAAGCCAGCCCTGAGTCCCACAGCCGTACAGACACCCCACGGCCGCAGGAAAGCCCCGAGCACCCTGCCCTGCTGCCACAGAAGACCCCCGGGCCCCCAGAGAAGCCAGAAGCCCGCAGAGCAACCTCCACGCGCAGCCCGAGGAGCATGACCCAGTCCCAGGGAGCACAAGGAGACCCCGCACTCTTGAGGGGCACACGTACACCCCACCCCCTGTGCAGGCACAAGACGCAGACGCAGACGCGGTACCCTGGACGTGGGCCCAGGCACAGACCACAGGCATGGACTGCAGGCCTGGAGCCAGGTCCCGCGCCAACAGAGCGCCCACCCCGCCCCCTTGCCCACCCGCGCCCCATGCAAGGGCAAGGCCCGGCCCACCACAGCTGACCACACAGCCGAGCATCCAGCCACGTAGCCGAGTGTGCCCAGCGCAGGGCACGGGGATGTCAGCTTCCTGTAGTGCATAGATATACAGGACAGATCAAGGATCACAGGGGTCTACAAGGACTAGATTATCTGTGTTCTCCTACTATTTTCTAATCTTTTTCACAAGATTTTATTTTCCATGTAATTTACTCTGTTTAAAAGATTGTCTCTTTGCTCAAACAGCTTAGCTGGACGTGCTTGGGCTCCTTTCACAAATCCCGGGCTCTTTTTCTGTCTCTCACTCTCTCCCCGTTAAGAATCAAAGCCAAATGCTAATGTGATGGGTTGAGATTGATGGTATGTTGATGATACTTTTAATTATACTTTAATGTAAGGCTTGAACTCCCTGCAGTGGCACGCGACTGCTCTCCCACACCACCACCGCCGCAGCCCAACCGAACCCACTCCGTGTCACCCCCGTCCCCCGCCACTGAAATGTCACGTTTCCTCAGCCCTGTGACTCGTCAGCCCCCCTGACAGGCTGGCATTTGGCCGCGTGGCCGTTACTCTCATCATCACCCCCCAGCCCACCCTCCTGTTATCTTCTTAATGTTGCAGATTGGCTTCCCGCTCTCGCCTGCCAGCCCCGCTCCATTATGCCGCCTGTGTTATCTGGGCGTGGACAGGGTAAACATGCACGGGGCCAGGGCTTCAGACAAGGCCAATCTAACTGCCGCGGATGTTGGGGATCACTCATGCATAGTGAAACATACCGACGGCAAGGCACTGAAGCAACGCGTAATCTGCCTTCCCACACTGCGACGTCAACCGCGTATCATGGTCCTGCACACCATTCATGGTGACCGGGAAATGTGTTTTTCAGGTGAAAAGAAATGAATTAAAAGATGTCCAACACTAGGGGAAAATATGGGAAATATGCGTTATATAAAATCGATAAATTGTAAAATTAAGTAACATACTTTATGTGTTTTTTACTTGCACCTTTTACTCTTATTTTAGGGAGCTCATGCAACATCTGGCAAGGGACTACAGACGAAAATTTGCCTTTTAACTAAATGTATTGTAGTTTTAATTGATTTGCACTGTGGCTGTAAAATAAATTCAATAAAAACAAATGCTTCCTCTGCTTTTTGATGATTGGCGGATTGGAATTTGGAGGTCTTAAAATTACTGCCTCACACTAAATTAGTAAATACACTTGATTGGTTAAAGAGAAATATGTTGCCAACATCAAAAGAACAAGGAGCTGCTGCTGCCAATGTGTTATAACTTGATGGAGGAATGGTCAATAGATATGTGACTGAACAAAATTCAAAGTGAATATTATTTAAAATGTAACTAAAAGAGACAAATACAAAATGTAAGTGTTGAGTGCATCACTTGGTTTACAATTATTCTCAAGCCAAGTAAAAAGAACCGTTTCCCAAATCTCAAAAGAATGTATAATAATAAAATAAATATTATTATATAATGTTACATTATAAATGATCTAATATATAAATATAATAATAATAATAATAGTAATAATAATAATAATAATAATAAACAATTATAATAATTATAAACCGCATACATGAAACTAGCCCAATTGCAAACATGTGTAAACACTAAGTATACCATCCTTAAGGTTCTAGAAAGGATTGGTTAGGGTTAGTGGTGTGGATGGTCATGGTTGACGAAATTGAATTTCGTAGAAATTGTCCAATATTTTTGAGTGACAACTAGGTGTGAAGCACAATGCTTAGGAAAAGATAACGAAGGCATAGATTCATGTAAAAAAAAAATTCTGTGTGTTTTAATAATTTTAATCTCCTTTTCCTCATGTTTCAGCATTAGCAGAAGTAAGACGTAGAAATTCCAAACGTTTTACGTTTGTGCTAGAAAAGTGAAGATAAGTGTCTACAAGAGTCTACAATTTAGTTTGGCAGATTGTCATAATTACTACATAAACCGTGAGGTCCTGGATACACTGAATTTTAACAGGCAGCTTTAAACTGTCCCAGATCTTTCCGATTTAAACTCCTTTCTGAGTCTTTTCGTGCGTGAATGCTGCTGCTGATAAAACCAGACTGGGTAAAACCACCACGCTCCGTGAATGCTTGACCTGATAATTGGTTTAAATATGTTTTGCATTAATTATACAGTACATGTCCAGAATAAGAGGCCAGATAAGGCTCTGTGCCTGATTTCCTCATTCGCTTTCCTGAAAAGCTGCCAAACGAATAAATCAAACCCAGAACAGAACTATATTTGAAGGTGAGTTTTTTTTATTTTTTTTATTATTAAACCATGACATCTGAAGGTGATTTGATAATGCGGTGTCTTTATGTGACATATAAATCAGCCAGCAGGCGGCTGGGCGGAGTGGAACACACAAAGGTACAGGTGATACATCACTGCTGGTGGAGCGCTGTCCGGCATGTAGATGACTGTTTTACCACACAACTGGATATTTGACTTACTTGGCTTGACTTCAGTCCCCACCGGCTTGTAACAATCCAGGAGTTTAATATGCAGTCAAACACACAATACTATACAATACTAATTTCACTACATTTTAAAAATATGTTTTGGTGTTTAGTTTGGCGACTATGATCCGTGCTTCCCCTTCATGGATCAATAACTTTCTGCATTGATCCATACATTGGTCAATTCCCACTTAGGAGTGAGTTCACAACAACAGCTCCAGTCCCTTCATTACACGCACACTTTCGGGGAAAGAAAGTGAACGTCTTCGGGCAAAGATGAGGGCTGATCCCCATGTTGAATAAAACATGCAGCCTTGAGTGGCAGTCTGGGCCTTGCAGTGAAATCCACCTGTAATGGCTTCCTTTTAATGTCTATCTTGCAGTTTATTTCACCAAGATATGAGTCATAACAAGGTTTAATTCGGTTCAAGATCCACCTTTGGGTTACCCGCGATTAGTTGTTTCTTTTCGCCGCTGGTCTTGAAGATGAAGGACGGTGAATATTGGATAATGTAAAAAAGCCCAAACAACAAACAGGGATATGCCGCGGCAACTAAAGTGGAAGGAAAGTACATTGACATACAACTTGAATCATCTTTAAATGGAATGGAACCACGTGAAATAAACTGAAACCCGTCCGACCACTGCCGGAGGACAGGTGGAGGCTGATGATCACCCAGGAGAAGCAACACATGGGCTCCATGCAATGTTGTAGCTGAATCAAACCATGACATCTATTCATTTTCCTATAATAAACTAAATATGTCCTGGTTT
>NC_137190.1:5519384-5596884 GCF_960531495.2 Zeus faber | reverse complement strand
TGACTACAGTGCGAGTCATAAAAATAAATATTCTTATACAATCAACTCACTTTGGCAAGGACATGACTCTGTCGTTCAAGGACATTACACTACATTTAGCAGACGCTTTTATCCAAAGCGACTTACAATTATTCAAACACCGATGGACGCAGCCATCAGGAGCAATTAGGGGTTAAGTGTCTTGCTCAAGGACACTACAGCATGCTAGCAGGAGGAGCCTGGGATCGAACCAGCAACCTTTAGATCACTAGACGACCAGCTCTACCGCCTGAGCTACCATCCCCGTAGGACCTAAAAAAGTTTATTTTAAAAGCAAAAATAAATAAATAAATAAAAGAAAAATAAGTCAAACTCAAATCTCTGGATCTCATTTGAGCTCCAGGTCCGTGCGAGTGCATTGAATGAAGTGGTATCGCGGCTGACATGAATGGAGTTCACATGAGTCTCCCCTGCCCTGCCGTCTGCGGGGGGGGCAGACCGCCACGGCCGTTAACGTGTCGAGATCCGGATTTGCGCTGTGATCCGGGCCCTCGACGGAACCACAAACAAGAGCCTGGCGGTGAGAAGGAAACCGACGGGCGATGGCGTCAGCGCTCGGAAATGAAGCCCGTGGTCGCCGCCGGAAAAGCCGTTGCCGTTGCTCCGTTGACGCCCGCGGATCCGAGGCGTCGGATCGGATGGAATGCACCAGAGGAGAGCCATGTTTTATAAACCCCGAATGAAATCCCTCTCCATTTGAGCCAATGCGAGCGCGAATCCAATGAGGGTCAAGTTATTGATTTTCAGCAATGTTTCCTTTTGTGGAAGAAAAATGTGGATCTTCGGTGGGGGTCTCAGGAAAAACAACGCAGATCCAAAATGAACTGTAGGAGGATGTGACACGTGACCCGGGACTTGGCGGGAGCAGGACGTTAATGAAACAACTTGATGTCCCGTCCTCTTAAGCCCTTTTTCCTGGTCGCAGAGTTTGGGCGCTGCCCCCCCCCCCCAAATGTCCTGAGCAAAAACGTCCTTGTTGTAAATTTCACATGAAGGAAAGGTGACAGGGCCCACGTTGGCTGCTGTCGGAGCCAGTGCGCAGGCGGCAGCGGCACCTGTTACTCAGCATTCCATGCAGCGGACCTGTTGTCAGGCTGTTTTCACTCCGCTGGTCGATTAAAAAGGAATAATGCGTTAGAGTTGCTTCTGTTCTACGATTTTGGAGAGAGCTTTTACTACTACGTAGAGTACAGAGTCGTTTTCTTGTAGATGTAGGTGATATACTGTAGATATGTACTTATGATTTTTGAAAAGGATGCGAGTACTGCCCCCCCCCCCACACACACACACTGTTAAATATGTATTTGCCTGAGTTTAAATTCTGAATTGAACTCCGTCCTTTTTCCGCTGATGTACATTTCCCGGATGCACCGATAAACGTCTCCCAGTCTTGTGAAGCCTAGGAGGAGTAGGCTTCACCCCCCCCCACCCGCCTGCTTTACGTCAGCAGGTTATTAGTGCATATGATGTGTGTGACGCCGGTGCACTTAGAGCCCTAATGGATTGATGGTGACTGAAGTGATTGTTAGTTGAGATGCTCAGCGCCGTCTAAATATGAGATAACTGCGGAATATAAAGCAGCAGCTGGTTGGATGCAGGTCGGGGAATCCTTGCTCGCGACCCTGTTTCCCCAAAGCTGCTGGCGCTCTGCGGCGTGCAGTAACAACGCCAGCGCCCAGGGCCCGTTGATCAAAGTGGATGACACCCAGCACTGGGTCATTTCTCACCCACCCACTCACCTGTTTGCTTCAGGGTGGTGCTGTCAGGGTACGGTCACACCGCCGGCGACGGGGCTTCTGTGCCGGTGACGTCTGTGGGCGTGTCGGCCCAAAGCTGGCTGTTTTGGGCGTGGCAAACATTTCAAACTTCTCTCCTTCTCCATATTTAATAGACATTATATACACCGCGTTCCAAATTATAATGCAAACTGGATTTAGGTGCCATAAACACTTAATTTTTTGTTTTTCAAATAACCTCATGGATGGTATTGTGTCTCAGGGCTCTTGGGATCACTGGAATCAATCTCAGACACCTGTGATAATTAGTTTGCCAGGTGAGCCCAATTAAAGGAAAACTACTTAAGAAGGACGTTCCACATTATTAAGCAGGACACAGGTTTCAAGCAACGTGGGAAAGAAAAAGTATCTGTCTGCTGCCGAAAAGCCTCAAATAGTGCAATGCCTTGGACAAGGTATGAAAACATTAGATATTTCACGAAAACTTAAGCGTGATCATCGTACCGTGAAGAGATTTGTGGCTGATTCAGAGCACAGACGGGTTCGTGCAGATAAAGGCAGAATGAGGAAGGTTTCTGCCAGACAAATTCATGGGATGAAGGGAACAGCTGCTAAAATGCTGTTACAAAGCAGCAAACAGGTATTTGAAGCTGCTGGTGCCTCTGGAGTCCCGCGAACCTCAAGGTGTAGGATCCTCCAGAGGGTTCCAGTTGTGCATAAACCCACTATTGGGCCCCCCCTAACCAATGTTCACAAGCAGAAACGGTTGCAGGGGGCCCCAAAATACATGAAGACTCAGTCTTGTTTACTGATGAGTGCCGTGCAACCCTGGATTGTCCAGATGGATGGAGTAGTGGATGGTTGGTGGAGGCCACCATGTCCCAACAAGGCTGCCACGTCAGCAAGGAGGTGGCGGAGTCATGTTTGGGGCCAGAATCATGGGGAGAGAGCTGGTAGGCCCCTTTAGGGTCCCTGAAGGTGTGAAAATTACCTCGGCAAAGTATATAGAGTTTCTTTCTTCCATGGTACAAAAAGAAGAACTGTGCTTCCGTGGCAAAATCATCTTCATGCCTGACAACGCACCATCTCATGCTGCAAAGAATATGTTTATGAATATGTTTAGAAACTCTGTTGTGCATATTAATTTGGAACAGTGCATTTTGAGTTTTTATTTTTAAAAATCAGTTATCATTGGGAGGTTTGTTCAATAAAATGATGTGTTACTTATTTTATCGATAGTTTCACTCATGTTTTTCATAAAAAAAAAATAGGAACAACGCAGTGGTCCGAGCTTCTTTTTTCCATGGCTCGGCACCGTTGAGTGCGTATCTTCCCTCCTATTGGCTGTCGCCCGGCGCTTTGCGCTGCTCATTTGCATAAAGTCGAAACCTGCCGAAACCTCAACCTTCCTTGTCGCCGTGAAGCCGCGAACTCGTCGCCGATCATCGCTCCGCCCTTGCAGCTCCTCCCCCTTGCAACTCCGCCCCTTGCAGCTCCTCCCCCGTGCAGCCCCGCCCCCTTGCAGCTCCGCCCCCATCGCAGCCGGTCCGTTTGAAATGCTTCGCAGCCCCGTCGCCGGCGGTGTGACGATGTGGCTGCTCAGTAATCTATCAGTGGCAACAGAACTGATCACACAATCACAACAGCTTCAGACCTCGTCCCAATGAGTCGTGGTTTGTCAATATGCATGTGACGGGACGACACAGCGCGTGTTACCGCACCGATAATCAGAGCGATAACTCCGGAAATAACGTTTGACCCAATTAATTACAAGGTAAAATCCTGCTCCTAGATATAGGAAGGGTCAAATGCAGAGGACAAATTTTGTCAATGACAATTGTACAATGACAATAAAGACATGAATCCCATTCAATTCTATTCTGTTCTATTCTATCACCAATACCACCTGACTATCCAAGTTCAATACCGCCACCTTCTAAACTGATGTGCCACCGGGAGTATTTCACCTTTGGAGCGAGTTTACACCGATGGGATAACCTCACAACACGGCCACATCATAAGAACATATTGATATTTTTGTAAATCCGCTGTTAATGGTCTTCACTGTTGTCGGGCTGTTTGTTCGTTGATTTGCTGTTCATCTGAATGGTCTCTCGTCCTTTTCGGCTGCTGTGAATCTCATCACTCCTGGAAAAATAATAAAAAACAGAACAAAACAAAACAAAAACAAAAGAAACATGGGTCGCACGCGTTCGTTCCGTATGAAAATCGCGTTCCATTCGCCTGGTCTCCTCCGCTCCCCTCCCTCACCTTCCTCAGCTGCTCTGGGACCTTCCCCCAAGTTCAGCAAAGCCTTCATCTGAGCGGGACGCGGCCCGGTGAAGTCAGGGCTCTCCTCTCACGGAAGAGAACTTTGTTTTGTTGTCTTGAGCCTGGACGGTGATGATTCTGATCGTCTCGTCGGATTCAATCTCCGCCGGCTTTTTTATTTCCTTTGTCCTCCTCGCGAAAATCCATTTCCGTCTTTTAACGATGACTCCCCTCACCGCCCCCCCGATAGTGCCCAGGACGAGGAAGCAGACGGCGGCACGTCTCTATTAAAAGGCTTTAATAGGAGTGCACCAAGAGCTTTTTAGTGTGGACAGCAGAAGGTATTGATCGGAAATGGGACGAAGCTCTTCCTCCCTGGACACGCTGTCTCCGCGCCGCGGGCTTCGCTCCGGGGATCGACACTTTGGGGCTCTGCTCCCGGGGACGCTGTCGCCTCGACTGGGCTCGCTCCGACGTGGCCGCGGCGCTGCAGGATCGGTCGGACGCGCTGCGGCCCTTTCCCCTCGTGGGAGATCCGTCGCAAAAACTAAAACGTTGCCGCTTTACATAAAGCGTCATGAAACAGCGATAGAAATAATCGAATGCGCTCGACTAAAAGGGCCCGTTGGTTTGGACGGATTGGGAAAGTACGGGGCTTTGCGTGGTGCCGTGAATTCAACAAAAGTGCAAACTCATTTGTTGATAAAAGGTTAACGACTTTCAAACTAAATGGAACGTGCCTTAGAACACCACAAAAATCGGATTTCCTGAAAGCAGCTCCCGGCATGCAATTATGTGGCTGAGGACATTCCTCGAATTCAATTATCCGGCAGTTAAATAGGAGCCGGTCTCCTACTAAACAGGCTTCAACTCATCTAATATGAATCGAATGGGCTGACTGTGTCTGTTCTCTCCATCTAAGTCTGTGGCTGCTCCGCAGTTTGAGTATTGGCGCGGAATGGGAAACAAAAAATAAACAAACAAATAAATTTCAATTAATTACTGAACGATATGAGTAGCTTCAATAACCTTGCCGACTTGGCATCAGCTGCAGCCTGGCTGTGCTGGAAAAGGGGGGAATCCACCCTTTCCAAGCCCTTCTGAAGGCGTTTTTTTTCCCTCCGCGGATTCGGAAACGTGAAGCTTGTGGAGCCCTCTTTCCAACCGTCCCGTGATCCGGGGCCGCACAAATAAACTTGACGTGGCTGGAAAATAATGCCTCACGTCGTACCTGGACGGGAATGCGACGGTGCCGCCGAGTAACGGTCCAGCGGTGGGATGCGCCGTGCGGGGCTTTTTCTGTTTGTTTGCCGTCTTTCGCAAAGCGCTGTCAAAGCTCCATATTCGTTATGTCAACAAATATATCCCTCTTGTGTTGTCGAGACGGGGACGGGGGGACGGGGGACGGGGGGGGGGGGGGGGAGGGGGCGGATAATGAACGTGAGACAAAGGCGGAGGAAAACAAATGACAAACGAAGCCGCGGAACGACAGATCAAGCAGGACAGCGGTGCGGACTAAAAATAACGCGTAGGCAGCGTCTCGTCGTCTGCTCCGTGATGTGTGACGCTGCTGTAAGACTTCAGAGAAACCCCCCCCCCGCCCCCGCCCCCCCCTCCTCCCCCCTCCCCCCGACGCCGAGAAGCTTGTTTGGGGCTGTTTCCTTACCCCCCCCCCCCCCCCCCGCATGTTAACCCGATGCCAACCCCCCAAAAAAACGGCTTTTTTTTCACGTGGCTAGTTTGTCTAACCAGCATTCACACGGATGCTCCCTAAGAAATAACAAAAAGAAAAGTTTTATTTCTTTGTGTGCCTTCCTCTCGACGGCGCAACTCTTTTGGTTTTTCGGGAAATGATGGATGGATGCAACACTTCACGCTTCACACACTTCCAAGCTTTTTTTTTTTTTTTTTTTTTTTTTTTTTTTTTAATTCCTCCTATGGAACAGGCGGCATTACCAATTCAAACCACGGAGCGCAGCATGCCACACGGATTCCAGCACAATAGTGTGGCTCAAGTTGACCCCGTCAGCAGCAATTACTCCGTCCATTTGTAATTGTGTGCACAGTTTAGCGCTGTATGCATTAAAGCTTTTGAGCTTCACGAAACCGGTGCATTGTGTCTACTGTACATGTGAAGGACAATTAGTTTGTTGTGTGTGTGTGTGTGTGTGTGTGTGTGTGTGTGTGTGTGTGTGTGTGTGTGTGCGTGCGCGCGCGTGTCTGTGTGCGTGTGTGTGTGCGTGCGCGCGTGTCTGTGTGCGTGTGTCAGCTCAGACTTAATAGAAATTAATTGGCTGGCAGTGTGAGCCTGTCATCTTGCAGATAGAAAATCACCTTGTGCAGGGCGACGAATAATCTGCTCTTTAAAATATGACCGAAAAATAAAGGAGGGAGCGGTACAAAATCCTCTTTTTTTTTTTTTTTTTTACTTCCCGTCCTTAATTGAAACACAGTCTAGCACTTCTATTGAGGATCTTATCTTGTACCAACGAGTCTTTTTTAATACAGATACGCCGCTGCCTCCTCTTTATTCTCAGCCATATCAGGAGAGTAGCAGCGAGAAATGGAAATGAGTTTCCTGGAAATAAACAACAATAATGCCAAAGCAGGTTCTCCTCATCCATAGCTATTTCAATCAGGACAGGGTAATAAAAAGTACCATTTCATTAACATTATTCACTGTTGTGGCGTCAGGACTCAATATTTGAATATTGGAGTAGAAGCATCAGGGATAGAGTGGAGTCGTCGACGGATACTGGTGGAGGCAGGGCGGAGCAAAGGAAGACCCCACCTGGAAACTCGTCCTTCATGTAAGGAGGAAACAACGTGCAGTGTCAGAGAAGAGAGTCTGACGGGCGTGGCACTAAAATGTGCGCAGACGGGGCGTTTCACTTTCTTCCGCTTCCTGTATGTGTCGGCCAATCGTGTCGCTGGGGGCGTTCTGTTTGCACGCGTTGAATGAAAAGAGCCTCTAATGGAAACAACCTGAGCAGCCCAACCATAACACGCTGATTCAAACATTACATGGCTGACAATCAGTTGCACAGGGACTATAAAACCCTTTTGGAAAAGGACGGGATCTGAGAAGACTCCTTGGCTCATAGGGAACACAAACTCTTCCAGCACTGACAAATTGAACTTTTTCGACGACAGGCTAAAACATCCTATCGATTGAAGGGAACTCGTTCAATATCTTTCTTATTCATTTATTTCCCAAAGATGGTACGATGGCCGTCACGCCCAATCGAACCCTTGACTCAAACACCAGGGTCCAGTTGTTCAAAAAGTTTAATCTGGATCAGAATGATCTGGATTTGGAAATCCTGTGTTTTCCCGGATCAGGTAATCCATCTTCCTGTTGTGCCGGTGTATCAAAGCAACATTGGATTGGATCACCCTGATCCACATACGAGCTTGTCAGGATTACCGTGCTCTCCATGGGACTGCGTACCACAACGCAGGCTCCTAGCTCTGCAAAGAACAACAGCCGGCGTGGGGTCTCTTTACAGCGTTTTTATTTGAAGAGACAGAAAACAGCACAATCAAACAATACAAACATTCCCTTCCATTTCTTTTAAACAGTGAGACGCCTCATCTAACCCACAACAAATGAATAAAAACAAAAAAATATACATTATTGGCAAATACATTGTGGATATTTCGAACACACACAAATCATAAAAAGGCTCAATTCCCAAAAGTTAACAAAATAAAGAATGTTCAGAGGTCTACTTTATCTACTTTATCACTGTAAGGGTTTAACAAATCAAGTGCAAAATATAAATAAATGTTGAGATGCTTACATGATGCAAATGTTGTATTATTTGACCAATTATAAGGTTTTATAACATTTTTTCAAAAATAAAAAACTCAAAATGCACTGTTCCAAATTATTATGCACAACAGAGTTTCTAAACATTTTATAGGTTGTAAAGAACTGAAAATGGTCGTTTGTTGAATGTGCAGCATTAGGAGTCATATTTACTGACATCAAAAGCTATTTCAATCAAAAACATCTTAAAGTTACATGTGAACATAGGAGGCTTCTTTCATATCACCTTCACTATTCTTGCCTCCATTGAACTTGTGAGTTTTTGGAGAGTTTCTGCTTGAATTTCTTTGCAGGATGTCAGAACAGCCTCCCAGAGCTGCTGTTTTGATGCCAACTGCCTCCACCCTCATAGATCTTTTGCTTGAGGATGTTCCAAAGGTTCTCAATAGGGTGGAGGTCAGGGGAGGATGGGGCCACACCATGAGTTTCTCTCCTTTTATGCCCATAGCAGCCAATGACACAGAGGTATTCTTTGCAGCATGAGATGGTGCGTTGTCAGGCATGAAGATGGTTTTGCTACGGAAGGCACGGTTCATCTTTTTGTACCATGGAAGAGAGTGGTCTGTCAGGAACTCTATATACTTTGCCGAGGTCCTTTTCACACCTTCAGGGACCCTAAAGGGGCCTACCAGCTCTCTCCCCATGATTCTGGCCCCAAACATGACTCCGCCACCTCCTTGCTGACGTGGCAGCCTTGTTGGAACATGGTGGCCTTAACCAACCATCCACTACTCCATCCATCTGGACAATCCAGGGTTGCATGGCACGGCAACAGTAAACAACTGTTTGCAAATGAGTCTTCATGTATTTTGGGGCCCCCTGCAACCCTTTCTGCTTGTGAACATTGGTTAGGGGGGGGCCAACAATAGGTTTATGCACAACTGGAAGCCTCTGGAGGATCCTACACCTTGAGGTTGGTGGGACTCCAGAGGCACCAGCAGCTTCAAATACCTGTTTGCTGCTTTGTAACGGCATTTTAGCAGCTGTTCCCTTCATCCCATGAATTTGTCTGGCAGAAACCTTCCTCATTCTGCCTTTATCTTCACAAGCATGTCTGTGCTCTGAATCAAAAATCTCTTCACGGTACGATGATCACGCTTAAGTTTTTGTGAAATATCTAATGTTTTCATACCTTGTCCAAGGCATTACACTATTTGAGGCTTTTCGGCAGCAGAGAGATCCTTTTTCTTTCCCATGTTGCTTGAAACCTGTGGGCTGCCTTATAATGTGGAACATCCTTCTTAAGTAGTTTTCCTTTAATTTGGCTCACCTGGCAAACTAATTATCACAGGTGTCTGAGATTGATTCCATTCCATTCCTTAAATCAAATTTGCATAATAATTTGGAATGCGGTGTAATCCGATCACAGAATTTTTTTTTTTTCTTTTGAACAACCCATTTTAGAGATTTGATCCAATCCGATAGCCGAAATCCGATCGGATTACTCCTGAACAACTGGGACCGGGAGACCACAGCAGTTCAGGACAACACAGTTTACCGTCCTCACATTCCTTCATCACACAGTGATGAATCTTGTGTTAGACGGAAATAAAAAACACTTAATTGAAATAAAAAGGCACGGAAAAGCTTTCCTGTCAAAGGGTTTGGCTGTTTTCAATAAAACTAAATGAATAACACTTTCTCTCCATTATCACCTCGCCTCCCACACGGTCGGCACTGGGATGCACCTGCAGATGGAGCGTCGTGGCATTTCTTAGTCCTCGGAGCTGGTGGTGCGTCGCCGTACAGAGCACGGCAGAGCGACGCTCCCCCAAGCAAGAGGTTCGGTGGGAGATAGCAGCCTCGATCTAAACGCCCTGTCACCGCGCACAGTAAACCAATAGTGTCTGGCTCCAGCTCCGACCATGTGGACCACGACGGTGCTTTCAGAAAATCCATCTGCACAGACGACATGAAAGCCCCCCTGGAAAGCTGTGGACAGTAGGAAAGTGCTCTCTTTATTCTTGCGCTTTACTTCTTTCGATACCCCATGAAGGGCAAAGGAACTGTTTTACTGCTTTTGCAGCTCAGCTCTATCTCCGTTTATAGCGCTGGACACAGTACAGTGAGACCCCGAGTGTAGAGGTGTAGGGAAACTACAAGGCAGAGGGAGCCCTTAAATGGACGGCACATTTTAAGGGTTTGTTCTGGTGTAGAATTTAACAATTCCAAATAACGAATCTCACAAATAAGGACTATAACAGCTGAGTGACTGAATTTTGTGTCGATAAAAGTGTTAGGGATCCTCTAGGTGGCGCTCTCCTCTCCTCTCCAGGCCCGCATCACAGATTTTGTATGATCTGTTATAAGTTTGGTCGATAAAAAAAGGTCCTTTCGTGCACTTTTAATAATCTGCTTCGGATTCATTGTCTGTCCAGTAGCTGCTGGTGAAGATGGGATCAAGACACGCAGCAATCTCTGAATTTCATGCTGGTGTAAAATTCGAATTGACCGCACTGGCCCGCTTCAACGGCAATCCAGTAGCTATACATGGACAAGCAGGACAATGAAAGAGCGTGGAAAGGTAAAAAAGAGGACAGAGAGAGCAAAGAACGACTGAGCAGGACATATATGTTCGGTGTGGAATGGAACGATTAACTCCGGCTTTTTGTTTCTTCGCGACAGCAGAGGCTGTCCGAGGAATTTCAATCCAATGTAATTATGAACGCAGCTTCAGTCAATGCATACAAAATATTATGTCGATGATCTTGGCAAGCACCGCACAACCTAATAAATGCCCACGACCTTCTCATTATAATGTATGTACTCCAATGTGGCAGTTCCGCCCGCCACACTCCGCCAGAGCGGCGTTTTTAGAGCCCTCTGACACAGAGACGCAGACGGTGGGGTTGAAAACACACCCATTGTAGAGAGTGGGCAAGGTGGAACCAGCCAGGATCAGTTGTACAGCAAGACATGACGAGGGCTCCTCTCCTGTGTGTGTGTGGGGATGGGGGCTTTACCTGTTGCTCGTTGATTGCTCTGACAATCAACAGGCGTGCAGCCACCCTGATCCTGTGCCCAATTACCAAGACCCAAGACGGGTGTGGGTGCTCAAACCACACCACACCCATATATATACAGTATATACATTATATGTATATACTAATTAAGTGCTCATATATATATATATATATATATATATATATATTTATACATAGACACGTGACATACACACGTGGAAGAGAAATGCACACACACACACACACACACACACACACATACAAACACACACACACACACACACACACACAGAGTAGTGTGTCTATTTATTTCTATTTATTTCTTCTGAGCCTCGTCAACTCTGGTTGGAAACTCTGGCAGTCAATAAGGGTTTGATTTTAAACTTGTTCAACTGTTATTGAATTAGGCGCTCAAAAATACTTAAAATGTAATTCCTGATCGGGACATTCCAATGTCTGTCTGTAACCTTATATAACGTATGTAAGCAATCATCTTTCTTTAATCTGAACATTCAAGCAATGCGTGAAATCCAGACATAAATAAAGTTTTTCGTGAACACGTAACCCCTTTGATTTCAGACGCAATGAGCACAAATTTTTTGAGCTTAAACTTATACATAACAGGCCCATAATGAAACCATGATATGACATCTGAAAAGAAAGGAAGACATTTTGTTCTTTATCACAGTAACTATTATATTTTATAGATGTTTTATAACTGCACCCAGAAATGTATGATTTTAATAATCACAAGCAGCAAAACATTTGCTTTAGATGGGGCAATCCGTTATTTAATGCACTATACTATCGCTCCAAGTCTGCTCTTGCAGCTGATATAATCAAAAGGTGACCTTTTTAACGGATAAACGCAAAGAAATTCATAACTGCAAAGTCACTAAAGGGCAAGTGGAAAGATATTGTGGTGGCAAGACGGAGGAAATGACACCAAAAGTGAAAAAGAATATGATTTTTCCATATTAAATGCTTCCTAGAAGCCAAAAAAGCTCTTTCCACAGGAAAAGCCCAATGTAAGCAGCCATTACTCTCTGTCTGCAATTCTGTGATTTATCATCCGGCTCCGCGACGTGCACTTTCTCCCCTCTTCTCTGGTTTTGCTTTGCAAAAACATTAATCTAATCTTTGCTCCTTTCTTCTTCCCTTTCACACCTTTGTCTATTTGTTCCGCCGAGCTCCCACCTTTCATGTGTTCCAACTGTCACGCCGTCCTTCTCCCGGTTGCATCCAGCGACGACATGTCGTTCCGTCACGCCGTCCTTTCCTCTCCTGCTGCTCACGTCTCCTCCCGCTCTACCTCTGATGTGACCCCATCCTGAGCCGCTGCCTTTGGCAAATGTAGGCTCCTTCCTCTCCTGCCGCGGGGCTCCTTTGTTCTCGTGTTGTCCTTCCTCACCTTTACTCTCTGTTCCCGCCGAACCAACTTCTCTCACTTTTCAAAAACGATTTTACTCCCGACAGCTTCCTCGCGGTTCCGTTGGGGTCGTGTCAGTGAAGCGTGGCCTTGGCCGCGCGTGACATTATGTTTTTCCTCTTCTATTCTGCAAAGTCCTCATTACCACCTCAGCCTCCATCTCTCACTCTCACTGTCTCTCTCTCTCTCTCTCTCTCTCTCTCTCTCTCTCTCTCTGTCGCTGGGTCTGCCTTTCTCTTATTCTTTCCTTCCATCATCATCCACTTGTTAAACGACCTTCTCCCACACACCTCTTCGCCTACAGCAGGAATGTTGTGTCGAGATTGTAAACAGCCAGCTACCACAATGGGTAACAAAAAAAACAACCCACACTATTGATTCATGTGAAATGTAGGTGTAACAGCAGAGTTAGATATTAAAAAAAATAAATAAATAAAATAATACCAATAAAACATCAGATATTTATATGAAAATAAAATATTAACAATAATAATAATAAATATAGCTGCAGGCAGCAATACCTGGGCTCCAGTTTATTTGTTTTAGGCATGTTTTACATTTTTTGTTTTTTTGTGTAACGCAGCGAAATATACTGAACTTATAAACGCAATGTCGGTCGGTCCATTTCATTTCACACATCCAACTTTCACGGCATAACGTTTGAAGCATTTCCATTTCAACCAGACGTAGACCACTGATTTGAGGTTGTAACGTGACATATTGTTGTATGAGATAAAAAACGTAGTCTTAATTTTGTTTGTAAGTTCGAAAGTAGAGCAATTCGGAAATTTGGACAAGGAATCAAAATAATCAAACAAATATCACCCTATTTATAAATATCACACGTCAAATAATGACTGTATATTATTAAAATGGCTAGTTAGGAAAACAATTTAAAAAAACGGACAAATTGTTTGAAATTGTCAGAGTAAACAGTGTTATATGCAGTTTTTTAACAAAAAAAAACAAAGTTTGGAAGGTGAATTTTTATAACGAGACCTTGACATTTTTCATGTATCTGGTACATCAACTAAGCCCTCTTAAGAAAGGTAAAAAAAGAAATCATTCACCTTCATTTTCCTTTTTAACCGTTTTCTCTAACCTGGTGATGTCATCACCGTGCTGTTGTTGTTGTTGTTGATCTGACAATCAGCAATCAGATCCTGTGATCAGCTGTCGTTGGACGCTGGAGATGTTTGTCGTCAAGTTCTTCATGTTGTATTGTACCGGGTCACGCCCTATAACACACAGTAATAATACTGTAACATCCCGTTAGGTTGCATTGCATCATTGGTGACAGTTGTTTTTCAAAGTGAGTTGGGAGCTAACCCAATTTTGGCAGGTGCGGTCGTCATGGTCAGTGTCTAAATTTTCCTGACTTCCCGCGCACCGAGTGTATACATGTTTATTTGTCAGATTAGAGGATGTTATTATGCCCAATATTTCTAACAGTTCCTCCTCTGGGAGTTTCATGTCAGTTTCCATTTCTGTTTTTTTCACAGTATTTTTCTTCCGTACTTTTTTTTATTTTAATATTGCGACTGACCTTGACGACTGGATTTGGACATTGGCGTCTTTATTGTCTTAGATTTTCGACTATTTTTCGGCATCTGCATCAAAAACAAAAACAGCTTTTGTACTTACTTTGAATAACAATAAATACATTTCATTTTAGAAATATATAAATACATGTTAGTTATAATTACTACTTTACTGTATCTTTTCTGTTAACAGTGAACAATTGTAAAATTCAGTAATTCAGTAATAGATTATTTGCCTATATTGTAATGCAGACATTTATGGAACTAACTAAATTTGGCATTAAAATTATTATGGAAGTATTTGTCAATACTACGAACACTTTCTGCTATTTCATTAAAGTTTGTCAAGTGTAGGTATAGGAAAATGTTTATACATGACGTTCAGAAAAAAAAAGTATTTTATTTTTAAATTAAACGAAATCTTGTCATTGTTATAACTTACCTTGTTGCATTGAATTTCATCATATACGTCAATTATGACATATTCACGTAGATTTACCATAACAGTGGAATTTACGTAATTTATTTGATGACTTTTTTCCTTGGGTTACATTTTCAGTAGGGTACCTTTTGATGAAATATGAAAAATATTTATTTGATTAATTACTATTGCACGGCTTCTATTTTTCCGGCGGCTCGCTGGATCCTGAACACATCCCTCCGTCGCACATTCCAGTGGATTGTAGTCGACATGGTGACTACTCTTTGTATTTTTCATTAATTCTGCTAATTAATGGGGAGACAAAGAGAGACAAAAAGACCAGGTCTACCAGGTAAGAAAGTACATCAATACACACGTAAATCTATAGTTGGTAACGTCGAACAAGTACAGTGTGACGGAGTCTACACCGCACACTGGACACGGTCCAACTGGACATTCTGAATCAGAACCTGCACATTTATAGTAAATAATATGATGACGTCATAAAGCCTCTTATTCTAAATCTCACCTCATTCATTTTGTTTACGAACAGTGACGTCAATCCGTTTGTGGATCGATTTGGATGAAATTTAAACCACGAGATCCTTGTGACATACCGGTTTAAACGACACCTCAACCGTGTTTGTAGATTCTGTCATTATTGTGTTCCTGATACTTTTAGCCTGGTTGGACAAATTTCGGTGTTCCGCTCCCAGGCAGGGAGTGTCCCAGTCTGTATTGTGACATCATAGCATTGTGATGATAGTATAACGTTGGGACTTTAGCCATAAAAGATGGCCAGACAGAAACACACGCACTCAATCTGATCACGTCTCAGACTCGGACTAATATCTCTTCCCATCTGCCCCGTCATCGCCCTTGAGAAAGCACAATCTATGACTATGTTTACAGTATGACAACGTATTTACATCTGCAGTTTTACACTGCTTCAATTAGGATATTAAAAGTGAGCTCCTGTCTCCAGGTACTTATTGGGAGAGTGTTGAGCTCGCTGCATGGCAACAGTACGTCTGCGCGTGGTGAGGGCAGAGGATTCAGTGTGAAATGCATTGGACCGCGTCTGATTTCGATCAAATTTTGTCCGTTTTTTGCTGCTTTTCAGGCTGGACCCCGAATAATAATCATCATAATAATAATAATGATACATGAGCAAATAATTACAATAATAATCACTTCAGTAGAGCTGTTTTCTGGATGGATCAGGCGCATTACGGCCTATAATATGTGTAGAAGGACAGATCGCTTGGGTTAAAACTGTTTCTTCTGAACTGACTGTGTCGCTCCAACAGGTTTCTTGTTAAGGCAGCAAACAATTACGGTAATGTTTATATGTGAATGGTGCACTGTGCTCTCGGATAAGGAGCCCTCAGGACCACGACCTCCACCGTTTAATTCAACACAATAAATCGAGCGTTGCTTTTCGGTGTCCTCCAGACAGATAAACACTGTTGGTGGTTGTATTCTGTTGGCAGAAGAGGTTGAAATTCTGCCATCTACAGATCCCCCTCTCTCTTGACTCAACAAGGTCAAAGCACTGACTTCATATTGTGTATCTCTGCCCCCAAAGCAGAGATTTATGTTTTAATCTCATAATCATAATCCATTAAAACAGGATGAGTCAGACCTCTGTTTTTTTAAAAATATAATTCCCCCTGGACATTTTATTTTTCGTCGTAGCACCTCTTGATAACACTACAACCCTCCTCGCTCGGGCACGCCACTTCAAACATGCACCTTTTTACATCACAAAGACAGCACTTACGACCTGTGGAACAATTTCCAATAATTTAGCATCATTAAAAAGTTGTCCTCTTTGCTCAAGTGTCTTCCTGACTGCATCTAAACTTCTAAACTAAAATTATTTTTGTGATTAACCCATCACACTTTCTCTGTCTTCAACCAAAAAGTCTTTAAAATAATTGGATTCTGGCTCCTGGATTCACATTTTCTGCATTTTTATTCATTCATGTGCAGCTTATTGTTTAAAGGAAAACACTTAAAAGTGCAACAATGGTTTGAAAAATGTGACCCACCGGCAGATTTTTGCAGGTACTTTTGGTGCCGTTTGACTTTTTTTTTTCACGTCCTTTGAAAGTGGAAATAAGAGCTTCAAAACAAAGTGTTTGCGAATCAAGCAGATATCTTTAAAGCTGTGACTTCTTGATAAGGAGGGTGCTACAAACTGTGTTTCTGAGATAATCACCCTCAAACTTGGCTTCATTCAGCCAGCTCCCAGAATGCAAATGACTTGGAGGACCAACAGAGGTACATGGCTACTTGCCACATGGCCACTTGACACCCTGCTGAATGGGGACTTGACACCCTGCTGAATGGGGCAATCTGTGCATTGTTTTTGTATTTTGAGGGAATGTTGAACAGCGTCATTGACACACGACATCTTTGTTTTTAAAAAAGCTTTTATTTAATGGTAAGAATATAGTAGGTGATGTTGTGTGTTATATATGTCAATGAGGACGTATTCATGTAGATTTTTTATTTGTTTACTTTTTTCCTTGGATTACATTTTCAGTAAGTTACCTTTCGATGAAACAAGTATTTTTTTGAGTAAGTACTATTGCACGGCTTCTATTTTTCCGGTGCCTCGCTGGATCTTGAGCACATCCCTCAGTCGCATATTCCAGTAGATTGTAGTCAACGTGGTGATGAGTTTTTGTGGACTACTTATTTTTCTATTTTTCCTTAATCCGGCAAAGTAATGGGGAGACAAAGAGATAAAATATCAATCGAACAGATCCACAGACATCTACCAGCTAAGAAGTACATAAATACAAAAGTAAATCTATAGTTTGTGACGGAGTCCACACTGCACACTGGACACGGCCCAACTGGACATTCTGAATCAGAACCTGCACATTTATAGTAAATAATATGATGACATCATAAAGCCTCTTATTCTAAATCTCACCTCATTCATTTTGTTTATGAATAGTACCGTCATACAAGCAGGTCCAGCTGAATATTTGGGGTCAAAGTTGTTTGGTTTTTTAATAATATCTGCGCCGTTTGTGGATTGATTCAGATAAAATTGAACCCACTAGATCCTTGTGACACCGATTTAAACGACACTTCAACCGTGTTTGTAGATTCTGTTGTTGGACCCGCGCGACAAGTCGGGTTTTCTGCGGTGGGTGACAAATGTGCTCTTAGATTCACAATAGATTATGTTTACATAATCTATTCTGTTTACTACATAAGGGTTAAAACTGTATGTATTGTTTAATACATTTAATTGTGTTTTTTCCAAACCTTTTATACTGTGAGGTCTCAAAACAAAGCACTACCAACATACAACCACACATTCTACTAGTCACACATTAGAAAAAGTACACTATAATAAACAATGAACAAGGAGTCCGAGGGTAAAGTGCACATTTTCAGCTTCTCTATGACACCACAGACTTCATATCAGGATAATAAGTCCGACATCTCACTGAACTGTCCTTGGCTCTCTGTCTCTGACGGCACATTATAAAATTAACAACAGATGATTTATCTCTTTTCTTCCTGGCCTAAGGTACAAATCTCTTCCATAAATTCTCCTGGTGGTCCAGACTGCTCCTTTGACCCACTGCGTATCCAACAGGTTGCATCCCATAACACAGTGAGAGTGACACCACCCCTGATATTGTGTGCGTGTGCGTGTGTGTGTGTGTGTCTGTGTGTGTGTGTGTGTGTGTGTGTGTGTGTGTGTGTGTGCGTGTGTGCGTGCGTGCGTGTGTGTGTGTGTGTGTGTGTGTTTGTGTGCGCGTGCGTGTGTGCATGTGTGCGTATCAACAGCAGAGGTTGTTTGAGGAATGTCCATAATCTTGAGGCTAACTGTGACGTCGTGGACCAATGGGTGATAGAGACGGAGCTGAACGATCGCTGAGGCGATAGAATGTTATCTCCATGCATCTGAACAATCAATGTCTGGTTGAAACGGATAGAATAGAAGAATGTAAAGACCGAGGAATGCACTGCACAACGGGCTGAACTCACACACACACACACACACACACACACACACACACACACACACACACACACACACACACACACACACACACACACACACACACACACATACACACCCCTCCCCTGGGCTGGTGTGGCGCCAGCAGGGTGTAAGCTGCTCTCTGTTCCTCTGCCAACTGCAACATTTCAAAGATGCCCGGTGTCCAGACTGGCCACAAGTCAGAGCACAAACCCAATGCAACGGTCTTCCTGCTCCCTCCCTCACTCTCCCTCAACCGCAACTAGATTTCTCCTTTGATAGAGTTTTACGGTTTTAAGGGGGGTCATTTCAAAGCTCTTCAAAATCAGCTGCTTTCTGACTGCGTTTTTTAATTTGTTGTGTGGTGTAGACTCAATGTTTTTACATGTTTACTTTCTTACCTGGTAGATGTCAGTAGATCTGTTTGATTGATATTTTAACTCTTCGGTCCACATCACTTTGCCAGATTCATGAAAAATACCAAAAACAATAATCCGCAAAAACTCGTGACCACGTCAAGTCTAATCAACTGAAATGTGCAACTGAGTGATGCGTTCAAGATCCAGCAAGACATCAGAAAAATTTAACTTTTTTTTTGTATTTCATGGTAGTGCTGGGCGTGTCAATTCTTCTCTACAAAGGTCTACAAAGACACATCATGGACAGCCAATCGTAGAGTGGAGAAACGACCACTTGGCACAAACATCCAATCACACACCAAGAGCTGATGTGGCGGCTCTTCCTCAAACAACAACTACAACTTAAACTCGCCACCCTCCCAAACCATCTTTTTATTTTACTTATATTTTATTTGATTTATTCAGTGTTTAAGGTTAAGCCATGAGAATACACTTAAAACTGTAAATTGAGAATTATTATTATTATTATTATTATTATTATTATTATTATTATTATTATTATTATTCAATATATATCGTGATAAAATTTTTGGCCATATCACCCAACCCTATTTCATGGAAACTTAGCTTATTGAAAGTGTAACTCAAATGTAACTCAAGAAAAAAAATCACCACTAAAATGACGTAAGTTCGTCTATTATCGTAAACCTCAGTAAATCTATAAACCTACGTAAATACGTCACCATTGATGCACACGAGGCCCAACGTCACCCACCGTCACTGAGACTCCCCATGTTCACATAACAAGGTAAGTTATAACAATGACAAGGTTTGGTTTAAAGTCAAAAATAAAGGGTTGTTTGAAAGAAACTTCATGAATAAACAGTTTCCTACAGCTAAATTAAGCAGATTTAAATGGAAAGACAGAAAGTGTTAAGTATTGACAAGTTCTTCCATCATATTTCTAATGCCAAATTATTATATAAAATTATATAAAGCTCCATAAATGTTATCTGCATTACAATATAGACAAGTCATCTATTCAACTGAATTCTACAATTGTAGATTATGAACACAATACAATAAAGTACTAATTTAAACTAACATTTATTCATTGTGTTTATGAAATAACATGTATTTATTGTTATTGTCATGTAAAGTCATTACAAAGTTAGTTTTTGTTATTGTTCCAGATGCCAAAAAATAGCCGAAAGTTGGCGTTGGCGTATTTGACAATATATAACAAGTGGTGTCAGGATGTAGATTTAAACAATGAATAGAATAATCCTCTTCCCAAAATTGAAGAAGATCCAAAAACCACAAACAACAGTAAGAATCTATGAGCATCGATCATATTGAAAATGCAGATTTAAGTTCAGAAGATGAAAATATTGATGAAACATGAAGTGATAAACAACAAGATGGAATGTTTATGGAAATGTTTCCATCAGGTGATATTGTACAGGAAGTGTTAGAGCAGCACTTTGATGACCAGCAGAAGGAACAACCCTGCACCGTTCCTGGAGATGAAACCAATGAAGCTAAATGTTTCCCACTTCTTTTCCCAAACAACAATGGAAGCGTTTCACACGCGTTGTCGTCCAAACTTTACAAACTCGCCCAAATTTGAAGAACTTTGGCGTTATATTGAGAACACAGTCACTTGGTGACATCATGAACCAGTGTTTTATAAATGCACGGTTTGTCTCTGAGTTGTCGTAAACATCGAAAAAATGTAACTCGTACTACATTGCACAGAATTCTGAGAACTGTAATATATATCTAACACAACTAAACTGGACCCCGTGTATTGCTGCCTGCAGCTATATTTACTATTATTGTTTTTTATATTGCCTTCTACCAATGTAAAGCACCTAGAGCTGCATGCTGTGTATGAAATGTGCTCATTATTATTATTATTATTATTATTATTATTATAAATGCAACTGATAAGGACACTAGATTCAAATATTAATGTGGTGAAACAGAGTAAACGTACTTCCTATTTCGCTTTCCTGAGATCGACTCCACATCTCCACTCCACAAAATGGATTACTTCTTTCAAAGGGAAGCGATGAGGGTGAAAAACGATGCCGCCCTCCAGAGAGCAGACAGATAAACCTCTTCACGGGGAAAGTTGAACTGTGCCAGCTTGAGCTCCAAACAGATTCCCAGGAAATGTTGTGTCATCCGACATGTCACTCGAGTAAATTCTTTCAAAATAATCCCTCCAGAACCACTGTGAACCAACCCTTTAGATGTACAAGGACCTACATCTAATATAAATGCATTAAGTGCCTTTTCTGCATTCACCTGAGACAGAATGCAGCACATCATTCATATTGCATGCAATCACAGTGAGTGTTTTTATGATTCACATCGCCAGAGGGGATGGCTAATGCAAATATCCTTCGCATGTCTTCATGCATGCATGTTGATATTTCTGTCATCAGCAGTGGTGTTTGCCGAAGAGGGGGGATTCATTCTGTTTTGTCTGTTTGTCTATCGGGGAGACACAAAGCTGAAGAGAGATGTGCCATGGAAGCACAGTGTTTAATGTAAATTGGCCCTTTCAGACCTCTCCATTACCGATTAGATCCGTGTGAGCGGCTTTCCAGAACTACAGCAACCTCAATGGCTCGAAAAAGGTATTTTACACTGCCTTCGGGTCTTCGCCATCTCATCTTATCCCATCTAAAGCTGTGGGAGATAAGGTTAGGATTTGATTATGACCGGGGGCATAACCGACACAAGGGGCCAAAATAACATTTCAGAATGATTCTACTGCCATTCGAGAACCAAGATGAATTCTCACCTTCCAGCTCATAGGGGGATGAATGATGAATAGAAATACGAGTGATAATAACGTATACCTGACTCTAGACTCTGACTCTAGACTCACGCCCTCCATGGATTACACTTTGCATCGCATGCCAGCGCACTCTTTACTTCCGCTCATCCACAGGGACACCATGACACAATAGAATAGTCTATTTTGAGCAAGTGAGTCGGCCTTTGACAATTGCCAGTTGAAAAACGTATGTGACTTAATGTGCAACCCGGGATATAAATGCAAACCTATGAAATGAATTATGTAGGACAAGGGTTTGAATGCAGCTGATACCTGATATCCCAGATGACTATGGGTGTAAGATCAGGTAGACACTCCGAACGCGCCCTTGGTTTTTGTGTATTCGTATGCAGGATGTTACCCTGCACTGCAGTGCAAAATGTAACTTGCCGTGAACCCATCACTATAAGAAGAATAATAAGTTTACACGTAGAAGAAAGGTCCGAATATGTCACATGCATTTAAAAAAATAATCACTACCACTCTGACAGTTCAATGTATGCTCTCGTTCTGAGTAGAAACATATCCATCATCGAGAAGATGACAACAAGATGACAGGTTCTGCTCAGATCAGATCATTCATTCAAATTCATTCACTCAGATCGTTTCATCATATCCTCTTAGACAACGTCGTCTGATCGTCTTCCTCCAAAGAAATTCGCCAAGTTCTCCAAAAATGATCTCAGGGGAATCCTGCAGAACACATTTCACACAGGAGAAACCAACAAGGCTAATTTATCCTATTCAGAGCTATTGACAACTCGTCTGCTGAGGCAGCAAAAAAAAACCCTGTGCAATCGCAATTATTTATTGATACAGTGGATCCATCACCACTGCTAATTAGTGCAGAACTTGTGACGATGAAAGGCGAGCAAACAGGTCAGAGAGAGCAGTGCAAGAAAATTGTTTTCCATGCAACCAGTCATGCTCGGTAGCATTGATCAGCACTGCGGGGTACTACGGGATTGAAACATGGGTTCGAATCGTCTGAAATATGTCAACGTGACAAACTCAATAGAGAAAAAATAATGAATGAACAACATGGAGGCAGCTCCTTAAACACTTGTCAGCGTTCTGCATTTTGTATCATGTTTGTTGCCTCCCAGCGAGGAAGCAGATTGAGCAACAAACGGAAGAAGAACGCAGAGTATGAATATTTGATTAATTATGACAGATGACTGCTCAGTCTCACTGCTAATGGCTATGTTTCAAGTGTCTGTAGTTTTAAAAGAATGCACATTTACAAACAAACAAACAAACAAACAAACACGTCACATGCTTAAAGATCGGAATCAGAGTGACCAAAGTGCTGTATGTTTTCCCTCTGATCTGGACCCACAGGCAGCGTGTCTGTCTTTGGGAACGTGATTTATTTCCAGGTCTGAGATTTTTGATAGCGGTATCAAATGAACAGCCCGATCGGATCCTCGACAAACATGCCGTCGGTATAACCTGTTGGGATCATGACATCAGACAGGATGAGAGCGGCGCGTTGCAGTTGCAATGCATACCCATCACAACAAAACATTCCTAACGATCGACTCGATAGAAGACCTCAACATACAGGGACTGTTGGGAGTCTCTAAAGCGTCTTTCGTTACAGTCCTGCTCCATCGGCCATTGAAGTAAGGCTTCCTTTAAAAGCACCAGTAGCATTCCGCCGGCCATGTTGGCAGTGGAGCGGCAAATGCGAGGCTGCGTTTGAAGCAGCTCACGTGCACACCTTCAAAAATCTGAAATACGTGTTTGAACGTGTCTGCCGTCGCGTGCAACAAACAAGCGGCTCAGCGGGGCAGTTGATCCTGTCACGCACTTGGGCTAATTGGGCGAAACGTGGAACTGAAACCAAAAAGAAAACGGTGAAAACCACAGACAGAAAATGGCGAATTGATGAGGTTTCTTCATCAGCACACTTTTAACGACTGGCGTTACTAGCGACTGGTTTTCTTTGTTTCCTCTGAGTTGTTTTGGTGGATGTGACTTGGCTTCTCGACGTTGACGTCATGTGTGAGTTTGTCGGGCAGACCCACACTTCTGCAGAGGCTGGTGTAAGCCTGATTTAGAGGAGCAATCATGATATATCAGAGGGGGGGTTCTCAAAAAGCTGTTGATCAGTGCCAGTCAGTCCATTGTTACTGTAATGGCTGCTGGGATTTCAATCTCTCCAAACATTTTTGAAAGGTCACTTTTTGGTGGAAATGTCCCTCACCCCCAGACCTGTCAATCTCCACTCAAGCTCCGCCCGCTGAACGAGGTTCCATCCATGATTGAGAAAAAGATCCTTATTCAAGATTCAAGATTCAAGATTCAAGAGGATTATTTGTCACATACATTTACATACGTTCATATATAAATGCAGTGGAATGTCATTGCAAAGCACCTGGAGATTATGCACAATAAGTTCTAAAAATACTAAAATGTGCCTTAATTGACCCGGAGGCATTCGCCCAGTTCAATATTTGATGCAAACCGCTTTAGACATATTATGTGTACAGTAAATATTTTTACTGTTGTGTCTGTGTAAACTCATGAGCTACACAATATTCATAATTTGGTGATCATTGTATCTCCAAAAAAAAAAAGACCTTAGCTTTCCTTCATTTTTATTTTATTTCCTGCAGCACCCCCAACGCCTTGGGCAGCACAATTAGACAATGACTCATCTGTGCATGAAGCCAGAAACCCTCGCTGCTAATGGCCTGCGAGATAGATGGTTGATGTCTGCTGGACGGGTTTGACACGGCAATGGGACATCGCATGTTGGAAGGAGGTGCATCCAGGAGAGGGATCATATAGGTTGTACGATGCACGCACCGTGATTGGCAACAGCACAACATGTGACACTATTGAAGCAACGTATGTGGACTTTTCACACAATGAGTATAAGAAATTACTTTGAGGAGGAAACAATACATAAGTACTGCCCTAATAGATGCTTTCTCAACTTCCCCCTCCCATCTCCCGTTTCACCAGCCACACATGTTCCTCCTGCTCCTACTCCCTACTTCCTCTTCCGCTGGGCCGAAAGCCTATTTCTTCAGAAAATTCAGAAATTGCTATCCATTACACTGTAGAAGTTCCTGCTGATGGGTTCATCCATCTTAAAGCACAGATACATACAACGGGACACCTTCAGCCATGCACTAGTATGCTCTGTGGGTAGCATCAAGCCTGCACAGTAGTAAAAAAAATTTAACCTGTGCCCATCCCGCAAATAAAATTGCTTATTTATTTTTTTCATTTTAAGGCACCCACTCCTACTGTTTCCCTGATACTTAAGCTTTGAAAATGACTACATATAGGGTATGTTAATGTATTTTATATATGCAATTTATTGCACAATCCACTCATAATCCAGAAGCCCAAACATACAGTATGGGTGTATAAAGTACATTTATTGATCTCCAAAATGTATGTGGAATATATTCCAACATCATAAAATGAGTGTCCCCATTATGCACAGCGCTTTGCATAAGGAAACGGAGTAAAAATAAATACCCTACAACTAAAAATAAAAAAACACTGTCTTGGTGTGCCGATCATGCCTGGGTTGGCGCCGTCTGAGCGCGGGCGCCCCATCGCGGACGCGCGGTTGGCACCGTCAGTACCGTCGGAGAGGTACCGACGGAGCAGCACCTGCACTGACCTGCGTTTGAATCCAGCCTGTGAAGATCACTCACTGATGATTCCTTTTGTTTTTCTGGGCACACCTCGGGATGGTGCCCTCGGCGGCCATCTATATTGCCTTTCAGAAGCGCTGCCCTTGTAAGAAACCACAGAAGACCAATTTCTTTAATTTTCCAGTCCTACAAACGCACCACTTAAAAAAATAAACCCTCATTTTGAACCGAGATTCCATTGGTCATGAAATGGGACATCTATTTAATAATTACAAGGAACATTAACCTCGAGTTTCAGACTCATCACATTCCTTTCGAAATGAATCCAGCTGCTCCAGCTGTTTAACTGCAGCTTCTGTACTTAAAACCACACACAGAGCACTTCAGATTCAAATTTCACGCAACTACATTAGCCTTTGGAGCAACCTTGCAAGCATGTGAGCAGTTCTGAAAGGAATTCTGGTTAAACTGACCTTCGACAAACCAATTTGAATGCAGTTCTTCATAATCGGGATTGTAATGTTTACAGCGTGTGTGAGACTACTAGAAATTGTCTATTTAAAAGCTAGGATTTACATAAACCTTATTCTTCAAATAAATAAAGATGTTTTGAAGTTGAGTCGAGCGTTGAAAAGTTACTCATCTCACTTCTTCGCTATTTTTCGAAAAAGAGTTCAAGAGAATTTACCTCAAAAGATAAGCAACAAGATCAATTCAAGGCTCTCTCCCTGGAAGCAGGGACGGCGCTAAGGAGGGCGGTTTCCGTTTCTGGGGTTGTTTGAATTATTAAAATCGCTTGAAGTATTTGAAAAAAGACGTTTGAACACAATGGATGATGTATCATTTCTAGAAATTCTTAGAACCCCAAATCTTGGACCGGAAATAATCAAGCCCAAAATGTAAAAAGTGGGCGGTCGCAGGTGTCTCCATGGGACACTCCATGGGAGTTTGTCCCCACACATCCCTCCCTCCCTCCCACTAACATATCATAGTATGTCTGTAGGTCTATGCAACGTAATTCAACATGCAACGTGTCGAGCGTCTCTCCGTGGCGTCTTTACGCCTCAGCACCGCTCGCTCCCGCGAGGCCGTCCGCCCGCTCACCCGCCGGCCATCCCAGTCTCCGGCGGCGACACCCGCCGGAGCCAAAACACATTAATGCACCGTTCTCCTCCGCAGAGATAAAAAAAAAATTAAATAAAAAAAAAAGAAGGCCGCCTCGCACCTGGGCTCCGCCCCGGGGCCCGTATCCAAATGGATCTGTTGCAGTTCTGGAGATTAGATTAGGTTTTGCTGGTAACGCGATGCCGCTCTGTAAACAGAGATGAATTACCATCTGCTCCTCTCTCCCACTCTCTTTCTCTTCCTTCCCACTGGCTCGCATCACCTTTCCTCCCCCGTGCACTCGCTCTCTCTCTCTCTCTCTCTCTCTCTCTCTGCTTCTCCCCCTCGCTCGGTGACCCTTGTCCTCTTTTCTCGTCCCCCCCTCAACGTACAGCATTAAACCCCCCGTCGATGAAAAAAACAAACCCATATGAATTCCAAATTAAATCTGTCCTCAATGCCCCTCCCCGTGATACTACGCCGCATTCGTTTTGACTCTGCGTAACTTTCTTTCCCATTCCCCTTCCCCTTCCACTCCGCAGCGACGGGGGCCCGAGGGCAGAGCGATGGGCTGCGACAGCGGGCCCCGGACGGCCGGCAGAACGGGCGTGGGCGGCGCAGGCGGCCGGGGTCCTTGCGAGCCTCGCGCCGCGGCCCCAACGTGTTTTTGGTTTGTTTTTTTCCCCCGCCTGCCGCTTATAGATTCATTGACCTCCCTCCGTGTGGAAAATGTGCTTTGCCGAGAGAAAAAGTCAAACAGTCTCGCAACGCTTCGCTCCTCCTCCATTAAACCCTCAACTACGTATAGTACAGTGGTAGCTCCACTTACACGCTCATATTTCTCTATGATTTCCTTCTTGGTTTCAAAGGGAATCGTTGTCTTTTTCTTTTTCGCATCGTCCTTCTTCTTGGGACTCATCGTGAAGGGTGAAAATAATCAAAATACGCAGAACAAACACAGTAAATATGAAGAAAATATCCATAAGCCACGAACTACGTGCGCACACCATGTAGGTCGCTCGCTGACTGGCTGCTGACTGACTGCTGACTGGCTGCTGACTGACTGCTGACTGGCTGCTGACTGACTGCTGACCGGCTGCTGACTGACCGCTGACTGACTGCTGACTGGCTGCCGACGCGCCAACTGCAAATTTCCATGGTGGTATCTTGGAGCAGTCGGTTGCAAGTCGATACAAATTTTCACGACTATCACTGCTGGTGTCTTGGATTAGTGGTAAGTAGATGCAGTCGTAAGTCCAGGTACCACTGTACCTGTCCCGCGCGGGGGGGGGGGGCTCTTTTTGTGTCAGTTTAACGTGCGTCGGTTTAAATCCTCACGCCGCCCATCACAGTCACACCCCGCACGGCCTACGCTTAGGCGTCCTGAAATAATTGTCTTGAGTTATAATCTGAATAGATTTTAAAAAATAAACGCCGCAAAGTTAGCTCTGCTTTACTGTAGGTGATACACAAGTGGTTTCAGTTGCACTGCGCCTCTGCTCGCTGCCTCCTCCTCCGTCTTCTACCTTTAAACACAAACACACGCACACATGCACACACTCACTCTCACACACACACGCACACACGCACGCATGCATGCACGCACACACTCACTGTCACACACACGTCATATACTGCACTCAGTGTAGATGACGGTAAACCCTAACCCTAACCCTAACCCTCGAACACAACCATTTTATTTTAAGTTCAGTTTTTTTGAAGATACTTTCTGCTAAAATAAGCTTCAACTAATTGAAATAACAAGTACCTGAGTAACAATGTGACCGTACACGTCCTCCTAGTAATAAATTCACCCGAAAGTGACGTTACTCTCACCGGGGTGCTCCCGCTGAGCGCGCCACCTCAGGACGGTTGGAGCGAGGGCCTCGGCATCCTCCGGACGCTTGTCACAGCCCCCGTCAACAAACCCCTTCGCTTTTATCTCCTCCAGCCTCACCCACGTGATTCCCGCGGCGACCGTAAACGCCTTCGCCCCAGCGCCGGATCCGCCCGTCGGTGCAGCCGGGGGGCCCCCCTCATCGTCCCCGGCCCCAGCGGCCGCGATGCGTCGCTGAGCTCCACGGTCGCTGAGCGTCCACCGGGGACGCACGGTGTAACTGGACGTCCGGGTGGGCCCCCGCGTATGAGCCCGACGGGCCGACCACGTCAGGAAAGCCGAACTGAATATATTCAGACAGAACTTCATTAATCGCCTCGGGGGGCAGGCTAGAACGGGACGGATTCAACAATATGTTCTCGAATATGGACAGGACGTCGTTAAATATGACGGATGATGAGCTGTGGAGATGCCCTGCCAGCGTGGCGCTGCCAGCCACGGGAAGCAGTTTGCCATCGTGCCATTCAGTCCATTATGCGGGAGAACAATCACACGCACTATAATCAGCACTGCCAACGAAAGGGAAACTGCCAAACCCTGTTTTCAAGTTCAAGCCTTGCCATCGAAGCCGCCCGGGCGTTTAATAACAGTGGGAGAAAAAAAAGGTTACTCCAAAAACATCCAACATCGACTCGGGGAAGACTGATTTTCGGCTCTGTGCAGCTTACTGCCGGAGAAAGAAACTTGTGATGGCTCTCAATTGCATTGTTTGTGTTTTCTGGAGTTTCTGTTTTTAGTTTTTTTTTAGTTTTTTTTTTAACCCAGCCTAAAGCGTCTCAGGCGTAAGACTCTGGTTTATAAAATTCAGAGAAACAGTCTGCACTGAAAAGTACCCCGAACACAGTGTTATGTTCTTTGTGGGAAAATATATTCGGCACATTTTCCCTTCTTCGATTACACAGATGTGGTGATGAAGCGTCAGCGGTCCTCTCGTTATAAACAGTGAACAGAGGCGGCTGCGTGGCGTCACCGTCGTCACCGTGGGAAACGCATCGTGAGCTGCAGGCTGAAGAATCCCTTCAATTTCCACAGAGGTCAGTACTGAAGAGCGTCCTGCTGCAGCGCTCACACGGAGCAACGCCGGGTGACGGACGTCTGACACAACGCTGGCGACTTTCGGGAGAGTTGAGACAACGGCAACAGCAACAACAACAATGCTGACCAAAGCAGAAAACCCTCCAGGCCAGGCATGCAAACGCTCAACATTTATACCGTTCCGACTTAGGGAGCAATAAAACTCCATATTCAGCTCATATTTAAATAATTCAGCGTGGATTAATCTCATGTCTGCCATCCTTGTGTTGGGCTACATCATTTATAATATCTCCTCCTGGAGGAGGCGAGTGGTTCGGGCGGGCACGTCGTCCCCACTGACCCGAGCTCATTCCAGCTCAGCTCTGTTATTTTACGAGGGAGAACAATTTAATTATCTCCCATTTTGACGTCATCATGGTGGACCAATCACACCTTCCCTTTTCATTAACACTCATTCAAATGTGTGCTTGTCCATCAATCCATAAAAAAAAAGTCCCAAAACTCAAGAGTAGTTGCTTGATTTCTGAACCCTGCCTTTCCAGCCAAGCGGTTACAATTCATCCACAAAATTTGTGGTTAATTTAAAACAAATTGCCAGAATTATTGTCCATCAAAACTTTTAGTTGGGAGTGTATCCTAAATAGATTCTGCTCACCGAGGACACTTCACAGTATAGGGATCGGCAACTTTTTTTTTAATCACGCTTGTAAATTGTCAGTAAAAAGTGTGAAGTCATTAAAAATAGTCACCTAGGCTGGTAAAACTGCCAAAAAAATAAAAAATAAAATATAAAAAAAAAACCTTTCTGCCTGAATAAGGAGTTCCAAATCAAAAGTGATTTCTCTATGGGAAAATAAATGAATAAATAATTTTGGCTTCAAACAGTTGTCTGCAGAACCCGCTGGGCTTATTGCAGCGTTTTAGAACTGGACCCATAGCTTTGCACAGCTGTCTCTCTCACAGTGGCACCAGGAACTGTGCTGAGTCTGATGCGGTTGTCTGCACGAAGTCAGGCTCAAGAGGCCTTAAGGTGCAGAAACGCAGGACGAGGAGCAGGAAGGACACATCACCGCAGCTTCATGGGACAGAGCATGAGCAAAGCAAGGCTGGACAAAGAAGTACACCGTTATCCATAACTTCAGTCGGCTCATCTCGTCTTCACTATGTGTGGGGCTCTCTGAAATTGACAAGATGAAAAATGAAATAAATTAATAAAAATAAAAGAGATAGAAGATGTGTAAAATATATGTAAAATATTAAACATTAAATGGAATAATGAAAAGGAACATGTCTAACAAATACCAAAAAATAATATATACAGTATAATGATATAACACTGTATTGATCCTTGGGGGGAAATTCATCCACAACATTGTCAGATTTTACAACAAAGGAGCTTTACAGAAAGGTACAAGTAAAAAAAAAGAGATGAAAAAATGTACACTATTAATTGGGAGTTCTTATACAAGGTCTATGCTTACATCCTTGCGTATGCTTACTCGATTATGCTTATCCCAATATAGGCAGGAAATGGTTTATGCAAAATAAACCAAATAAATATGAACATATAAAAAATTAATTAGGAATAACGTTAGGAGTTATTGACAGGACCATTACTGAAACTGACAGTAAAAGTAGAATTGTGTGGGGTAAGTGTTTGCATGTACAGTATGTATGTATGTATGTATGTATGTATGTATGTATGTATGTATGTATGTATGTATGTTTGTATGCATGTATGTATGTATGTATGTATGTATGTATGTATGTATGTATGTATGCATGTATGTATGCATGTATGTATGTATGTATGTATGTATGCATGTATGTATGTATGTATGTATGTATGTATGTATGTATGTATGTATGTATGCATGCATGTATGTATGTATGTATATATGTGTGTATGTATGTATGTGTGTGTGTATGTATGTATGTGTGTATGTATGTATGAATGTATGTACAGTATGTATGTATATATGTGTGTATGTATGTATGTACAGTATGTGTGTGTGTATGTATGTATCTATGTATGTGTGTATGTATGTATGTGTGTATATATGTATGAATGTATGTACAGTATGTATGTACAGTATGTGTGTATGTATGTATCTATGTATGTGTGTGTGCGTGTGCATGTTACTGTACCAACAGTCACACTTGGGCATGTGAAATATTAGCCACACAAACCTCGTTGTTTTGTTAGTTATTTTTCACCTTTTTTTCCAGTTGCTCCAAGTGACATGTCGACATGTCAAGGAGTCTCTGGGGTTAAGAAAATAAGTCCCCGTCTCAGCCTGCCCTCCCATTGTTATTAATAAGCACGCTGTGTCAAAGTGTCGGCACAGCTTCTATTGTGCCATCACGGGGTGTTACAGTATCGCGGCGCATGTGAGCGGAGGTGAGGGACGAAGAGAGGAGAAAAGGCGTGGCTCCGGGTGGAAAGGAAATTCAGGGGAAAAAAAAGAAGAATATAAAAGCAGGAATGGAGCAGTAACATGACTTTGCTTCTAGGTTTCTTCTCCGTTTACACAACAATACATAATAAATAATATTTGAATCAGCAGGGACTAGTATAATTTAATATTTAAAAAAACAAAAGTAAGAGTGAGAGCATCAGGATTAGATTCCTGCACAATCTCACAAGCCATAACATCTTCTACCCCCATTGTGTCATGTTTGATTGAATGTGCTTATGTTTCATCCAACAAGGCTTGTTCACAGTGAAGGACTACCCCTCCGCTGTGCTCCCCCAAAATCTGGCGCTGCATCATATCATTTGGCAGTGTTCGATGCAGCAGCCTCCACCGGCGTTCCCTGCCAGCTTGCAATGAGTATGGCTGCCGCTCAGACACATGCAGATGGACCAGCGGTGTGGAGCAGAGCCAGGGCTTGATTGGTCAAATGGCGCACGGCTGTAAGTCATTCAGTTAAATACTCAAAAACAAAGCTCCTGTAGCAGAGATGAGGTAGTGTTGGGCTGGGTGCCAAACACGCACACACCCACACACACAGACACACACACATACACGCACACACACACATACACACACACACACACACACGCACACACATGCTCACAATTCCACTTGTCAATCATTTCTGCTACCACCATGAGCGAGTCGTTTGTTGTCAGCTAAGCTTTTCTGAACATTTCGGATAAAGCTTAAAAAAAAATTCATATTGCACATGTCTATCTGTTTTTTGCTTTTTATTTCTATGCTTTTATTCTTCTATGCTTTCATACAATTTTTTTATGCACTTCGTGAAGCCCTTTTGAATTGCCATTGTGCATGAAATGTGCTTTACAAATGAACTTGGCACTCCTCACTCCTCAAGTGTTTTGTTTGGTTTAGTTTGTGAATCGCTGTTTGAATTGAAATCGTGCGCGCTCATGCACGCTTATGCACGCTCATGCACGCTTATGCACGCTTATGCACGCTTATGCACGCTCATGCACGCTTATGCACGCTCATGCACGCTTATGCACGCTTATGCACTTCTCATTACGTTGTTATCAGAAAGGATCTGCCTTGACACAACAGAGATACAGGTCAATAACATTAAGAGGCCTAGTCTGGTCAACAAACCATCAGCCACTGACCTGCAGTATGGATCAGATGGAAGGATGTGTGGCGGAGCCGTGATCTTGCAGAGAATACTTGTTGGTCGTTGCAATAATAATGAACTAAATCAAGCAAGAGAAAACCCTTACCGACAAATCTAGACAATGTCAACGCATTTATGCAAACGCAGAACTTGAAAAATCATGGCAAGCAAACTTATTTCACAGCAAAATTGTGGAAGCTGCACTACCCTAACAATAAATATTCACAGAATGTCAAAGATCTGTTTAAAGGTCTGGTTTCCCTCTCCAGTAAGCTCAGAAACCTTACAAGATGACACGGCATCGCACCATCTCCCCTTAAATTATGAACACGCTGCACACTGGGTGATGGTTTCAAACAGCATTAGGGCCCCCAGCCTGCCAGCAGCGTAACATTTGTTGAGAGATATTCAGAACATGACAAAGAATAATACATTTCAGCAGCAGAGAAAAGGGGTAAGAAAGCCCTTTGAAATAGGTACAAATGGAAATGCATTCAAGTTGCTAGTTTTACTAACTTGAATAAACATCGTCGGCATCTTCGTTAAAACTCGTATCGCCGGAAGTCCAGTTTGATTGTACGTAGTTGATGCTATTACCAGAGGCATTTCAGACAGATCCTTTGCATGAACACTAGCCATTGACACAACGCCGAGCCTTTCTGTACACACTGTATAGCACTTACCAAATGAGCAAAGGTGATGGTTGGTGCATTGTGGATGGTTGGTTTCGTTCTGAAACCACGGTGAGCTGACAAGCGGAGGAGGGAGATATTCATGAGGGATGCTTTAAGTGAGGCTTTTCTTCCTCACCATTTTGGTTAACATAATGAAAATGTCCTTCATAGCGTCACACACACAGGAAATTAAATTGCTCACATTTATTTTCATGCCCTTCCATAAACGTACTCAACTCCAGGCCGTACTCCACAATGCACCCAGCTGAGATGCATGTGTTCAGGATGCAGGTGCTTCTCTCTTTCAAAACCCAATATTGCTGTGACTTATGACTTACATAATCTTTCCTACAAATGTTCTCCATTTCATTCTTTCATTCTCTCCTTCGGCTCCCTGCATTCATAGAGGAGTGGCATGGTGAGGATGGATAATCTGAAAATCTCTGCAGACATTATTGGCCTTGGCTGGAAGGCAGGTGCCTTAATTTCCAGTAACCGGCAGTTATTACTGAATACATCTTCTTAAAATGGAGTAGGTAATGGCCCATGGTGCTTTGGGTACCCATCTAAGCCGCCTATTAGAGCCTAATGTGATTTACACTGGTGGAAAGAGAGAATGGTTTCCCTGAGAAGAGAAGGGAATAAAACGGAAAGAGGGAAAGTGCTGGTATTTCTGTGGTCATGAGTGAGTTGGCATATTTCTGTGTGTGTGCGTGCATGTGTGCGTGCGTGCGTGTGAAATGGGAGGGAACTAAAAATTGCGGAAAAACAAGTGAAGTTGAAATTCTGGTCTTGTAAATCTTTGAGAAAGTCGGCACGTGTGGCTCTTCTACCACAGGAAGCATTTCAAGAACTTTGCCTTTTTTTTTCTTCCCCCCCCACAGGATGAAACAAGTTCCAAAATTGGTTCCACTTGGATAGTTCCGGAAAGCGAGGTGGTAATTTAACAGGAACCATTGGGACGGAGTTTGTACTGTAGTACTGAACAATCACATTTGGTCAGACGTAAGCTGCGAGGGAATTGTCAAGCACACCAACTGCCATGTTTAAATGCAGATAAAAAGCTGATTTAGCAATGATTGAATAAAAGAAAGCAGAAAGCCCTAACCCGTGGCTATCATGGTCGTCTCCTTGCATGCCAGAATGCTGTATCAAACCTATCAAACAGTTGTACCTTTTGTGTCAGCTCCTCCCGATCTCCAAGGATCCTCGGTGCAGAAGGAAAGCAACCAAATATGTTTAGGGACTAAGGTTCCTGTTTCAGTTTCAGGTTCCGGGCCTAAATTGTTGCTTATTTAGTTCCTGCACCTTGGTGGAATAGCGGTTATAGGGAGTTGTTCTGTTCTGTAAGGAGGGCGGTGAATGTTACTGCTTTGCAGCGCTTCAGCTCATGCTCATGACAGCAGACGGACCAGTTCGCAAGCATTACATACCAGTGTCTTTGCTTATAAATTACACATAGGATTAGCAGATCATGCCTAAAGTTCTGTAAAATTCTGTCAAAGCTCATCAATGTTACATGCACAAACCCATGAAAACCTGTTTATACAGCCTCACCGTCACATATAGGTGATCTAATAACTGTGGACCTTAGTTGCGGTTCCACCCGCCGCACGCCACCTGAGTGGCTTGTCTAAGGGCTCGCGGACAGACACAGGCTGTCACGCTAAAAAAAAAACTGTTTATGCGAGAGAGTGGCAAGATGTAAGAAGCCGGGAGCAGATGGAATTTTTTCATGACAAAGGCTCCCCCTGTGTGTGTGTGTGGGGACGGGCGATGTTTACCTGGGGTCATCGGTTGCCCTGACGAACAACAGGTGCACAGCCACCCCTGCTCCTGGGCCCAATTCACTACACCCAAGGCAGGTGTGGCTGCTTAAAATCACACCACCCCCACAAGACATCTCCCAACACCAGCTCTGAAACAGGGTTCCTATACCTTAACATAATAAACAACCGGACTCTGAAACACCTTAAACAAAAGTAACAAACAAAAGTGTCAAAAAATATTGACCCGGTCGCCTTTTCAGGAGACCTGGAACACGGGAACAGCGAGGTCCTTGGGCGACCCTCCCCTAGGGTGACGAAACTGACTACCCCCTCCTCCCTTGCGGAGTTCGGGGCGTCTGTGGGGCTGCTGTGCCGGCTGGTGGAGTTGTAGCCGGGCTTGGCTATTACGGCGGCTGCTTGGAGGAGTTGCCAGCTGCACGCAGTTACCCTTGGGTGCTGCTGCGCCTGCTTCTCCCCCTGCCCTCCGCTGGCCCTCTGCCGGGCGCCGCTGCTGCCATTCGGGAGAGGGCTGGTGCTGTGGCCGCCCGTTGACCTGCGGGCCCAGTTAACTAGACCCAAGACAGGGGTGGCTGCTTGAATCACACCAGCCCCATTTTGATATCTAATGTTCATTGGGAAGATGATTGGCTAGTTATTTTTAATTAGCTCCAAATGCCAACGGGTTGGGTTCTTAGTATGACAGGGCAATTTACTGAATAAGGCCTCAGTCATAGTAGAAATTGGCAGTGTGACACTCCTTCCTATGCTGAAATTAGGCTGCTCTGATCCCAAGTTACAGAGTTAGTTAGGAAATTATCGGGTTCACCAACTATGATCATTGACTCCTGCCTCGCAACTCATTGCAACCCACTGGGTGTATATGGGGATGGTAGCTCAGGAGGTAGAGCTGGCGGTCTAGTAATCTAAAGGTTGCTGGTTGGATCCCAGGCTCCTCCTGCTAGCATGCTGTAGTGTCCTTGAGCAAGACACTTAACCCCTAATTGCTCCTGATGGCTGCATCCGTCGGTGTTTGAATAACTGTAAGTCGCTTTGGATAAAAGCGTCTGCTAAATGTAATGTAAATGTAACCCACTACATCTCTTTTGTGGAGCAAGTTACATTCTAGCTGAGCAGACGTGTATGAAATAGGATGAAGTGACTCAGCAAACTCGATAACTTGGTCCATTTTGTAAAGCCCTTCAAGGGGTTAACACAGCCGCAGCAGTTTTGCTATTGGTCAAAGTCAAGAAATCAGAATTGTCATTACTCACCATCGTTAAACTCTAGACAACGGCATAATGAACATTAGGTTCGGTGCTAGCAGCAAATCCACTGATTTAAACAATTAAATCTGTATGAATTAAATATAATACAAACTGGCACAAATGTCGGTGGGGGCCGAAATGGGGAAGGGGAAATGAAGAATAACCAAAACAATCCCACACACCAGAGAGTTTGAAGTAAGCAGTAGACTGCAAGTCCCGAACGGCGGATGACAGAGAGGAAATGATCAGAGATTAAAGTTAAACACTGCCCATCGGCTGATCAACCCTGAGATATTTAGATCATTAACAGATGGGGGAGGTCTGCCACGTGAACTCAAACTTCGGAACATTTTTCACTTTTTGTTCTAAAGACGCCCTTTCGCTTGAAAAAGTTCCGTAAAGAGGATACTAGAATCTTATGATGTTGATTGCGAATGCAATCACTTCTTTATCTCACCATCACCAAAACGTGGATTGGAATGGCTCAGTGTTCACTGTTACAACAACTCTCTGTTCACTATCATATTCATTATGATTACCTTCATTCATGTTCACAGCCTTTGGTCAAAAAAAAAAAAAAAAAAAAAGCAAAAGAAGGAGCAGTGCATGATGACTTGCCAAAAGTGTCTATGTATTCATTTTGATTATGTCTCCAGCTCATCCAAACAGGGAATCAGGCAGCGATTAGTCTCCCTGAGCCAGACATGAAGGACGATGCAGCAGACTTTTCCTCATTAAGTCTCCATTAGATGGGATGTAATGGATTTTTAATGAAGGGGGGAGATGCAAACACAAAGACATGCTCCACTTGACCCCGATATCTATAGAGACACATGACGGTCAAATTATCAGCTCAAATCATCCTCTCCAGTACCAGGGGTATACCTACTTACCGTAGGTATTTCTCCCCAGACAAATGCAATTAAGTTATGCAAATAATGAATAAATAAGCAAAACATATATACAGCAGATGGCCCCTTGCTGATCACACGACCATAACCTATGTTACACTTTCAACAACCAAAATTTGTGACATTTCTGCAAAATAAAAAAGCTCTTTACTTTAAGGCTGTCGAGCAAATAACAATCAGAATCATCAGTCGGTGCATCTGACTGTGGATTTCTCCATTTCCTCTGTCAATAAATCACAATTACCAGATCTATTTAACGTGGGAAATTTACACCGATCAGCCACAACATTAAAATCATCACTAATAACCACTAATACTATGTAGCTGCCCCTCGTGCCGCCAAAGCAGCTGTGACTCTTGGAGGCATGGACTCCACAAGACCTCTGAAGGTGTCCTGTGGTATCCGGCACCAAGACGTTAGCAGCAGATCATTTAAGTCCTTGAAGTTGTGAGGTGGGGCCTCCACGGATCGGGCTTGTGGCCTTGTCAAAGTGGCTCAGATCCTTGCGCTTGGCCATTTTTCCTGCTTCCAACACATCAACTTTAACAACTGACTGTTCACTTGCTGCCTGATACAGTATATCCCACCCCTTGACAGGTGCCTTGGAATGAGATGATCAATGTTCAATTCACTTCACCTGTCACTGGTTTTAATGCTGTGGCCAATCAGTGAATATATATATATATATTCTATTTTGTATTGATTTGATTCGATAATCCCAACATTTAGTCCTTCAGTTTCTCAATGAGTATAGAGAATAGTAATTTATTTTTCCAAAGGAGCTGGCGTTGGAGAATAATTCTCTGAAGATATGCAAATTAATTTCCTCGGCTCGGACAGGAAAAATGAGTGCTCTTGAGAACTAGAAGCAATCAGTTGTATCCTCCGACAACTCCCATTAGACCTGTTAAACACACTCCGTCACAAACCACATTGTGTTCACAACAGCAGGTCCAGTCACGATTAACTAGTTAAGTAATCAACTGGGAAATTTGGGGGGACTCTTTTTAAAGCAACCCTTTGTAACTTGTTTACCTTAAAATAACAGCTTCAAAATCATTTTGATGGTACACTGACTTGTTATATGGAGAATGGCACCTCTTTCATTCCCACCCAACCCCCGAAGGCCTGTTCTTGCACTATGTAACTTCTGTGTTCGGGTTCGAAACCGCAGGAAAAATGTCTTGTGCTTTACAGCACTATGTCACTTGCTTAATGTTTTGCAGCAGTAATTACTGTTTTTTTTTGCCTACTTAAATTTATTAAAAAAATATATATATATATATAACGAGACACTCTAAACTTGCCGGTCAAAATGTCCGGTAATAATGCTCATACAAAACATAGATTCCCACCTCCCTGACGCCGTGGGCAAGACGGACCAGTGGTACGCCTGGCATCTGCCCCTCAGCCGACGCGCGCCCCTCGCTTTCGTGGCTCCTCCGGCGAAGCGCTGAGGTTCGTACAAGGGCACGTTGTAACCTAGGTGCACGTTAAATTTGCGTTTGTAACAAAGACTGTTATTGAAACGTGAACTTTTGTTCGTACTTTTGTTCAACATTTGTAGTGTTTTTGACATAACAAATACACCTATTTGACAAAATGAACTGTCGGAGCAAGTGATAAAAAACACCATTTGCTGCTTTCTTTACTGTTATCAGTTCTTCCACATCAGCAGGGTGTGATCACCACCTGCCAGCGTTGGGAGCATCATCACACTTTGAATTAGGGCTTTTCAACTGCAATCTGTTGTGGGCCAGGTTTACAAGGGCCGGACAATTCCTACACGTAGTTTTATTTTTTTGAAACAGCAGTTGTTGAATTGTTTTAAAGTTGCACTTTAAAACAATTAAAGACAATGTGCACCTTAGTATTCTTCAAAACACCATTCCCAACGTGTATTAGTTTAATATTAGGTGTAATAATATTACACTTAATATTAAACTAATACACGTGAGCTTCGCAAACTGTGATTGGTCAAGGTGGCAAGGGTGGGGCAGCAGGGAAAATAGATTCTTTCTATCGAGGGTCATTGGACTCCAGTTTAGTTTTAAACCGATCGTTCAATTTCTGTGCTGTTCTTTTCCAAAGCCCTAGATAACCTCCGAAGGGTCCGTTTGATTGGCCGCGTTGATGTGAGGGTCACGTTTGGCGCCCGGGCCTCGTGCCGAATCGCCCTGCTGCATATCCTCAGCCATGCCATCCATCTGAAGGGGACCGGGTTTCAGTTTGTGTTCCTTGACCCTCTCGGTGAAGCCTCTCTATTGACCCTCCCCTCCCGCCTGGTCCCAGGCTCCCTCGCCCCGTGGCGGGACGGTCCTGCAAAACCTCTACATCCCACTTCCGCTGATGCGCTGCAGTTTTATATCACTAGAACGCATCGCGCTTTTAAGCAGAATAAGACTGATCCCTGCCACTCGCCGGTCGGAACATCCACTATGAGAAACGATTTGTTGACGGAGGAATTTGTCATTTTCTTTCATTTGTGATAGCGTTCGCTTTCTAAAGGTTTCGAGTTAAAGAGCCGCGGGTCACCGGATCAAACTGCACCACTTAAAACTGCGCCCGATTCTGCTGTTTGTCTCGCGCTTAGTATCCAACCTCATTTCCCCCGACTTGCTTTGCGAGTAATGAACACAAAGATTAAACAGCTTTTAGCTCATTTTATTTGATTGAAAAGAATAAAGACATCCCGCTGGATAGCTGTCTCCAAAAGGCCAATTTTAATTAATGTTTGGATTCTACAATGAGACCCCCCCGCCCCGCCCCCCTCCCTTTAACGGTAGAGGTGTAAAATGCCACGGGATAATTAGACAAATAAAGATGTATTTGATGATTTCTCGCGGTAACTGATTAACCTTTAGTGAACTGATAGTAGTGTTGTTGGCAAGTTCCCCCAACCTGAGACAAACTCGGCACGCAGGCCTGTATTTATCAGACATCTTAGAATCACTCCCCGGGATGACACTGAAGGTTAGACAAGGTTCTGTGACGCCTACAGCTCCGGGGAAACCAGCGTTTTGCATAGACACATTTTGTTGCGGCCTTAATTCGGGGTTGCGGGTTGAGGAAATAAACTCATCTGCATATCATCACCGGCAGTATGAGGGCAATCGCAGTCTGGCTGATGATCCCACAAATTGCTGACCGTGACGGACCTCGAGGTGCCATCGGTCAGACCAGAAACCACATGGAAACGACACCAACGTTGCCCATCGCGACGCTCCTTCTGCACCAGGCTTTTCACGCAACGCTGGTGGTTTGGAGGCTGAACGTTCACCCAGGCTTGTGCAAACTCAAATGAAACCGGTTCAGGGATGAGGGAGCCCAGGGAGAGCTGGAGGTCCCAGCGGCTGTTGGGGCGACAGCAGGACCGACCGGCTTTGGTCAAAAACATCCGTGACCCCGACCAGCCAGACCGGTGAATAAAAGATTCAACAATGCACCTTTAAATCATCGCTGTTGCACATCTGCATCTGCCCTGTTGCCAAAAAGTGTAGAGTTAGAACCAAGAAGAACTTTTGGTTTCGGCAGAAAGTGTATGCGATCTTCTTGGTGATGGCGTAATTGTTTCCCGTACAAGGTCAGTCACAAAAATGATTCCATCTCTGTCTAAGTCATATCTTTTAATACGTTTTAATCTCCTCCCCCACCACGTCCGCACGCTTCTCTGTGCCAAGTGGCAACTGTCACTGCCGTGTGCCCAAGCTGCCTGAACACCATCTGCCGGGAGCTCCTCATAGGTTAGGACAGCTCTCCACCTCCCAAACGTTACTGCCAATAAGAGCAGTTTCCAGGTTTTTCGGAAAGCTGTTGCAATTGTTTTTCTCCGGGATGAGGGGATGAGACAGTTAGTCCAGATCGTACCGTCTCATCCTGGTCAAGTCGAAACGCCAAATCCACAGAGTCCAGACCCTGAAAAAAATAATGAGAGTGTTTTGAATGTGTCATATCAAGTCGCATTGAATCAATCAACGTAACCACACACGACCAACTGGACATAACACGGACGCTTTTATCCAAAGCGACTTACAATTATTCAAACACCGACGGACGCAGCCATCAGGAGCAATTAGGGGTTAAGTGTCTTGCTCAAGGACACTACAGCATGCTAGCAGGAGGAGCCTGGGATCAAACCAGAAACCTTTAGATCACTAGACGACCAGCTCTACCTCCTGAGCTACCATCCCCACATACGTGTCATAACCAGACGTTTCAGGATTAAAATACGTTGCAATACTTTTTGGTGTCCGTTTACTGGATGCAGTGGTAGGAAGTAATGCAGAAGCGTGTACAGTAATACAGTACTAGTGTTAGAAGAGTTACCACAGTAGAACACAGCGGTTCCTGCTGCTGCAGGAAAATAAACGTTAATCCAAAAGCATGAAGGTCAAAGAAATGTAGAAGCATCCAGACACACATAGTTGAGTTTGGCATTTATCAAAAGATTTCAGATGAAGATCCTTGACATCTTGAAATTGATGGGAATTATTTTTTTATTTTTTATTTTTTATTTTTTTCAAAATAATAAAAGGGTGATGTTTGTGAGCCAAGGAAAAGCATACATATAAAAATATAAAAATAAATATTAAAAGTTGAAAGAAGAGTTCTGATTAAATAATATTTTATGGGATACGTGTACCCGGAGAGCGAACAGGAAGCAGCAGTAATTGGCGTTCCAGGGGCCGCAGCTCGCTCTCTGAATGAGTCAGAACCAGAAGGCTTTATACAGTTCCATTCCAGGGAGGCTGGAGTCTTACTTTCTACCACGGGGACAGAAAGGCTGCAGCAACGAGGCCCTGATGCCACGCCTGAGTGGTCACTCTGTCGCTGCATTCAACTTAAGAGCCGGCTTCGCACCGAATCCGAACACGCGCCCGACAGTCGGAACCTCCCTCCTAGTGGCCGTTGGAAGAACTCACATCCCATAATATGTCAGAGAAAATGGGAGAGGTTGTTTTTTTCACAGTACAACATAGAGCACTTTGGTCAGCTGGACATCTACCGTTTTCCATGAAGGAGATAAAAATATAAAGAGATTTATTGATAGTGACTGTGGTGACACCCAACGTTAATAAAAGTTAACATTAATAATGTAATAATGTTAAATTTATGACTTATTTACTTTGTTATAGGTCCAGTTCCATTGTAGAACTAGAGCAGGAGTATGACGTAATCTAACTTCGGTCGTAGCGGTGGCTCCAAAACTTGCCGCATGAGTTGGAATGTTTGAAAGCATCCGGAACACACACATACATATATATATGTACACACACACACACACACACACACACACACACGCACACGCACGCCTGCACGCACGCACGCACGCATAATATTTCATGTACAGATCGATTCCCAGAAGGAAACGTCAGGATCAGAACTATCGATACTCTGCAGCCTCTCCTTGTCTCTGAGTGTCTCAGTAAGTGAATGAGAGGCAGTAACTGTAAAGAGATTTGTAATTACAGATCATTTACCACAGATTAGTCACCGATTAGTCACAATAATCATGGGAGACGATTCCATCTATCCCAGCAGACTCAGGAACGAGCTGAATGATGCACCCGTTTCAAGGAGAAGTGGGTGGGCGGAGCTAGTCACACTGCCCCTATAGAGCAGCGGTGGGCCGACTTTTTGGCTCGAGGGCCACGTTTAGTTTTTAAAACTGGCCGGCGGGCCAGACCACAAGTAGATGAGGTGAAAAATGAGCAGACATAAAGTGTCAAATATATGTGAAATCTATTTCCTCTTATCCCATTTTTTAATTTATAAATTCATTTTTAAATAAAAAATACAACAACTCACCATTGATGGATCTAATAAGAACAATGTTGCTGGTCGCCCTTTTTTGCCAGCGCATCAAAATCTGGTGCCATCTTTCGTTGTGGAAATTGGTAGGACAGCGCTCAGTTCATCAGTGAGCTGGGCTCCGTGGCGTGTTCTGTTCATGTTCATCACACTGAACGTCTGTTCACACACATAGGTAGAGCCAAATAACAGCAGCATCCTCTGTTCATACTCTACGGCAGAGCCAAATAACAGCAGCATCCTCTGTTCATACTCTACGGCAGAGCCAAATAACAGCAGCATCCTCTGTTCATACTCTACGGCAGAGACAAATAACAGCAGCATCCTCTGTTCATACTCTACGGCAGAGCCAAATAACAGCAGCATCCTCTGTTCATACTCTACGGCAGAGCCAAATAACAGCAGCATCCTCTGTTCATACTCTACGGCAGAGCCAAATAACAGCAGCATCCTCTGTTCATACTCTACGGCAGAGACAAATAACAGCAGCATCCTCTGTTCATACTCTACGGCAGAGACAAATAACAGCAGCATCCTCTGTTCATACTCTACGGCAGAGCCAAATAACAGCAGCATCCTCTGTTCATACTCTACGGCAGAGACAAATAACAGCAGCATCCTCTGTTCATACTCTACGGCAGAGCCAAATAACAGCAGCATCATCTGCGCCAACTGTGGGACGTTTGAAAACCGTGACTCATTCAGTTGATGCATAAAACGTCTCCAGTTTTGACGGAGTTGAACGTCTCCTTTAGGACGGAGTCAGAATGGAGATCAATCAGCTCCAGCTGTGATTCCCGCGGTGCCGCCTCGTCATCAGATAACAGGGGACATGACGCCGGCCCAGGTCACTTCTCAAACTTTTCAAAACCAGAGAATCGACGGCGGCGGAATTCCCCGTGCAGGGGCGGGCGCTTCTTTCGGCGCCGCTGGCTTGGGGGAAATGCGCAAATGATTTGTTGGTCGTTTGGTTGGAGAACAAAGTAAATGTTACCTTGTAGGCTTTCACGTTAGAATACAAGTCGTATACAAACTCATCTTTCTCTTGTGGCTCATTCATGTGTGCCAGTGCGTCCACAGCCAACGCCAAATCACAAAGTCAGTGTGCGTCTCCCAGCTCCAGAAAATCATGGGCTTTCCCCATTAACTCCAAAAATGAGGCAATATATCCACAATATTTTGCAGTCCAATCTTTGTTGAAAACCCGACACTTGCTGTCAATTTTGCGCTGTTTTTGTCCACTCACTTTGTCATGGGTGATGCATACGTGACGCTCAGGTGAAGTGAAGAAGAGTGACCTGACGTCAACACAGCAATGCGCCTTCTGGTGGTACCATTATGTATTACAGGAAAATAACAGTTCTAAAATAATAATAATAAATATACAAATTATAAATATATTATAGGATTTCTGTTGATGTAAATGCCTCGCGGGCCAGATTAAACGCCGCGGGCCGGATATGGACCACGAGCCGTAGTTTGCCCACCCCTGCTATAGAGACTCGTATTGACTCACTTTCTTCTGATAATTGCAGGCAGAGAAACAACATTCATCATTTATTTACCTGCTGAGTGGATTATATTGCCAAAGCTCAAGCATCAAGGGCAGTATGGTCAGTGTATTTGTGAATGTACTTGATGTGTGTATTATGTTTGCGTTGTTTTTTTTAATAAATGACAAATCATAGTTTGTAAATCCCACTAACGTGGATAAAGTTGTTTCCTGCTTAACCTTTATTTGCATAAAATCACTGCAGTCTCCTGGTCCCCAGTGCTTTAGAACAGGACTTTGTCCACATACAGGGACTTGACCAGGAAATACAATGCATGGAAGAAAGACAGAAAAGTATCATTAAGATAAGGTTGTAAATGAATAAAAACACAAGTTTCCCTTCATTCACCCTTGGTGTATGCTGCCAGAAAAACAATACAAAGAGGCTGTTCACCAATTCAGGGTTTCTGATGATAAAGAAATCATTATTTTTCTGCTTCCAATCACAAGCAACACTCCAACCCCGTGTGTGTGTGTGTGTGTGTGTGTGTGTGTGTGTGTGTGTGTGTGTGTGTGTGTGTGTGTGTGTGTGTGTGTGTGTGTGTGTGTGTGTGTGTGTGTGTGTGTGTGTGCTTGACTCAGAAAGTCGACAGCCTTTTGAGCCGCTTTGGACAAAAACAATTCTAAATTGGAAAATAATTTGGCCATTTCCCGAACGCATGTTTTGACTCAGGGTGATTCACTTTCAATTCTGCCGCTGTGTTCCATTTAGCTTACAAGGCATTAGAAGAGGTAAATGTTGTGTGTTTTGTTTTTTAAATTTGTAATAAAACTCTTGTGACTCTGTAAGTACGAGCGCGCGTGTGTGTGCGTGTGTGTCAGTGTGCGTGTGTGCTCTTGGGGCAGCATCATTAGTCTGCTTGCTGCAGCAAGGTAGCGGACGGTCAGCTGGGTGCGGAGTCATTGTAGTAAAACCTTTCAGAGGTAAAGGTTGCAGGCAGAGTGTTGCTTTCCAGATGAAAGGTTCTCCATAATTGGAACAGGTGGAGGAGGGAGGTTGAAAGACGGCAAGAATGAACACGGGGAATGATTACACGCCGTAAATGAAAGTCTAATATGCAGCGCCGGGAAAGCAAGAGAAGTGCAGAAAGGTAAAAAAGATCCAAACAAACCAAGATCAAAAAAGGAGAATAGACGCCAGGGCAGAAATTTGACTTTTGGCCCTCTTCCCATTTAATCGCGGCGGAAGAGCTTGACTTGGTGAATGTAAAGGAGTGGCTACGGTGGCCACGGTCGTCTCGTCAGAGTGGAATCGGGCCGGGGTGTGAGGCCGGGGTGTGAGGCCGTGCAGGAGCCGTCAGAAATGCATTAGTGGACCCCTCTGCTTAGTCCCCAGAGTCTGAAATCACATTTTCCTTTAGGGATCACACAGAGGAACGCACAACCCATGAACACCCACCGAGCACTTAGACGCAGGCACGCACACACACACACACACAGAGCGCTCACTAATGTTATAAAGAGTGATGAGTGGTTCCTGTCACAGAGCTACTGCATGGTGCCGTGAGGTCCAGAGAGAAGTGAAGACGAGTTATAACATGCAGTCAGAAGGAACCTGTGTGTGTGTGTGTGTGTGTGTGTGTGTGTGTGTGTGTGTGTGTGTGTGTGTGTGTGTGTGTGTGTGTGTGTGTGTGTGTGTGTGTGTGTGTGTGCGCGCGTGCGCGTGTGCGTGTGCGTGTGCGTGCGTGCGTGTGTATCTATATTCTAGCCATGAAGCCAGCCTCTTATTGGGGCTGTTATCATATCCTTACTTTGACACTAAGGTAGCCAAGGTACAAATATTATTGGTGGACCGCTTCTAATTTTAGTTTTGCTTTGGTAGGAGCAGCAGTATATATATATATATATACTACTGCAACGCCCTCTTAACAGGCTTGCCGGCCTGTGCGGTGAAGCCACTACAGATGATACAGAATGCGGCGGCGCGACTGGTGTTCAACCAGCCAAAGAGGGCACATGTCACTCCGCTGCTCATCGAGCTCCACTGGTTACCTGTAGCCGCCCGCATCAAGTTCAAGTCTCTGTGCTGGCCTACAGAGTGATTGCTGGGAATGCTCCCACCTACTTAAATGCTCTTGTAACAGCACATGTTGCCCCCCGGATGCTGCGCTCGTCAAATGAGCGTCGCCTGGCTCTGCCGGCCATACAGCCACGGCAATCCAGGCTGTTCTCATTTGTAGTTCCACGTTGGTGGGACGAGCTGCCAAAAATGACCAGAGCAGGGGCCTCGCTCTCTGTCTTTAAGAAGCACCTGAAGACCCAGCTCTTCAGTGAGTACCTCCTGTCCTAACTTACAATTACTTAGCACTACCTAGCAGTATTTATTGTTAAACGAATGTCTCTGTCGCAATGTAGCTTGAATGTTATTCTCCCTTGTTAGTCGCTTTGGATAAAAGCGTCTGCTAAATGACTAAATGTAAATGTAAATGTATATATATATATATATATATATATATATATATATATATTGTTCTGCCCCTAGAAGCCCCTCCCCCAGTCTGGGTTGCGACATCAGAGCACTGTGATGATAGTATGACATCAGAGCAGACGTAGACAGACAATCACGCAGACACACAATCCATCTGATCGCCAGTGCCCAGGATGGTCATCTCTTCCAGCAGCCTCGGTCACTGCCCTTGAGAAGGCACAATCTGTAAGTTCGTAGGTATACAATGGCAACGTATTGTCATTGTTTTACACCACTTTCATTAAAGATACAAAGGTAGATCACGTCTCCAGGTACTTATTGGAGGAGTGTTTAGCTTGCTGTGTAGCCACGTACGGCTTCACATGGTGAGGGCAGGAAAGGCCTCATATATATATATATATATATATATATATATATATATATATATAATTTAGCTGTTTTTTTCGTTTTTTGGAGGGGGGTGGCAATTTGCTAATTTATTGTGAAATAAAAAAACAAACAAAAAAAAAACATTATAGTTATTAGCAATCAAGACAACAACAGAAAAAGGTTTAACACATCAAGCGAATCGCTCGGTACCTTGAACCGAAGGCCTTGCTGCTTCCTGATCATTTCTGCTCTCATATTATAAACATCCGCTGGGTAGTCATGACAACGATTCCAGAGCTCAAGCATCTTCACATGGATCGCAAAAAGAAAAAGGCGAAACCACGACTGGCTGGTCTTCGTGTTCATCTCCGGAGCACATTTGAGTTACTTGCTGTAAACACTTTTCGGTCAAAGGGGTGAAAGCTCCAGTTTGTTTGGCAGTGAAGAGACCAGAGCAGAGACTGTGAGTCGGAGCGGTCCGGTGCAGGATCAAGTTGTCAAGGTCAGTTCACCGCCTCTGCCTCGCGCTTCATCGCCTCCGCGGTTGTCAAACATGTTCTGCGCAGCGGATGGATTGGATCAGAGTTTTAACTGTTTGCAAATCCCAACAATAAATAACAATAAATCGAATAAATAATCAATAGACGACTATTTCCTTTTGTCACTCAACTTTGTAACTTTTTTTTTTTCTTCTGTCACTCAAAAGGGATGACTAAAAGACTATCCAAGTCATACTATCCAAGATTTATCTACTAAATGTCAGGTTTTATCCCAGGGCCACACATTCACGTGCACATGGATACACTCACGTGCACACTCACACGGCCATTAATACAGCGCAGGGTCACAGTGGCGTCGGAGCCACAACACGTATTTCCCACCAATTTGCCGTTCTCTCCACGGGCCGGGAGAATCTAATAAGGCAGGAATAACGTGCAGATGAAGTGTGTAAAGGTGAAATTGAGCGGGAGGAAAGTAATAGTGTGCGCGCCCGTGTGTGCGTGTGCGTGTGCGTGCGGGCTGCAGTCGGAATTGGTCAGCGTCTCGGGTTAATTTCGGCGTGTTAAAGATCACGCGTGTTACATCCTCAGACAGACGGGAGCTGCCTGGCGTCTCACCCTCAGTCCCAGTGCCGGTCGTTTTCATAATTAAATGGGGACAAAAATGTCCAGATGCGTCCTGTTCAGTCTAAAGGGGTTATGGGGGCGAGGGAAAGGGGGCCTTTCTCACACACAATCATGTAAACACAGATGTACCTCATTAAAATTGATATTTCATTAAGATTATCAAATTAGTATATTTCAACATACCACTTACTATTAGCACCATGTTATTACTATGCACTGCTGATATATATATTTTTTACACTTTTCTTTAGTGTAACTTCCAACTTCCCACATTAGAATCACATAGTTAGAACATCGTGTTAGTCCCTGTTGGCTGTTTATGTAGCTGTACATATTTTTTTATTTTGACTTGACAAGTATGAGTGAGAGAGAGAGCGAGAGAGAGAGAGACAGATAGGGAGAGAGAGAGAGAGACAGATAGCGGCTCCCTGTCTGTGTTTGCATGCACGCGCGCCTCTGTCGAGTGTGTGGAATGCAGTGATGTCGTGAAAGTTTGAAGTGGAGTGCGAAACCCTGGCGACAAAACGGGCGTCGGAGAGAGGGGGAGAGATAGACGTCGGCGTGAAATACGACGGGGGGAGACCGGGCCGCGCCGGCTGCTCGGGAGGAGAGCGGTAATTAGGAATGATACAGCAGGTTTGGATGCAGACCCACAAAATAATTAAGTGTGTGCTTTAATGTGCCTGCGCCTATTTGTATCTGAGAGAAAGAGAGAGGGAGAGAGGCGGGAGTAATTGCTTTCTGAAGGTGTTTTTCCCAAAAGTGCGCGTCTATTTTTGCACGAATTATCTGCCTCACTTGATAAGACAAATTGCACCAGCGCGCTTGCAACGAGGCGCCCGCGTGACAGAGATGGATCGAAACGGCCCTAAATCGCGCGTGGTTCGTTACGTGCTCGTGCACGCCCCGTCTCCCTCCCTGCACGCGCGCACGCTTGAGCGCTGTTGTCAGACACAGCAAAAAAAAAAAAAGAAGAAAGAGCGAAGTAAAATGTTCTTCATGCAGTACCCGGGCTCATTTGTCTTGCCGCGGGGGCCGGGGCGGGGCTCTCTCTCCCCTAAAAGCGTGCAGCCACCGCGCACTGACTCTGAGCGTGCAGGGGGGCCCCTGCCCCGCCCGCTCACAGCGGGGGCGGGGAACCTTCCTCCTGCCGGCGAGCTTTTCAACGGCTGTCAAGTCCTCAAGCTGCCGCCTCCGTCACGGCCCAAAACCTCTTGCCACTCTCTCCCCCTCTCCCTCCAGCCTCCATTTCTATTTTCTATCGCTATCATGTCGTTCAACGCCCCGATTCCAGCCTCCCTGTCATCTCTCTTTCTTTGCCCGTCGACTCCCTCGCCTCCCTCCGAGGCGACGGCTGAGAGGCGGGAGAATCCTCGGAAGGACTAAATCCAGAGGCCACACACCTCCTTTTATCTCTTCCACCCCTCCATCCCGGCTGACGACACCTCTAATCTCTATTCATAGCCGCCGTGCATCACAGAGCGCACTGTCGCTGCCGTGGGATTCAGGTGGAGTTTTTTTGGCCGAGGCCTGATTTCAATCACACTCACGGAAAAAAAAAGGGGTTTGGAAAAACATCACTGGGAGGAAGTGGCGAGAAGTGAAAGTCTTGAGGTAAAACCAAGTTCCGCAAGAAAGTTGTGTGTAAAGAATATATTTTTCTCCCTGTGAAGGTTAGGAGTGGGTGTTCCTTGCTGAGTTTTTCCCCGTGTTGTTTTTCAGAGCTATGGTTTTTCAGAGGGATCTAAACCCGCACCTCTCCCTCCGTACAAATCCATCTATCTGTCTGTCTGTCTGTCTGTCTGTCTGTCTGTCTGTCTGTCTGTCTGTCTGTCTGTCTGTCTGTCTGTCTATCTGTCTATCTGTCTGTCTATCTATCTGTCCATCTGTCTGTCTGTCTGTCTGTCTGTCTGTCTGTCTGTATCTATCTATCTATCCATCTATCCATCTATCTATCTATCTGTCTATCTGTCTGTCTGTCTGTCTGTCTGTCTGTATCTATCTATCTATCTATCCATCTATCTATCTGTCTGTCTGTCTGTCTGTCTGTCAAGAACTGGTGAAAATTACCCAAGCTTTATTTCGGCTTGTCAGATTTGCCATCCAGAAACAAAAAGCGTCAATCGTCATTTCCACCGGGGAGCCAAGTTAGAACTTCAAGACGTTTTATAAACAATGGGAACCATCTTAACATTTGAATAAGGCTGAGGACGAAAAAATGAGAATTTATCCTTCAATGGTTTGAACTTATTAATAGCATGAAACAGTTAACCTGTTTAAAAACGTATTACACTGCTTGATTGAAAACCATTGTTCGTGAAACTACCGAGTACGAAACTAAATGGAGCTTCGGAAAAGTTGAGTCAGAAAGATTGAACTTCTCATCATTGTCACTAATCTTTCCAGATTTGAATCATCTGCAGTTACCTCACTCCAGCAATCAGTCTTCACACCCTCCAAGATTCAATCAGAGATTGCCTGCATGTATTAAATACTTGCAGGCAAACTTTGATTTTATCTTAGAGCCGTTGCTTCATTGCTGCATCCATCTCTACCAGCATCGGGTCCCATCCCCACCAGCATCAGGTCCCATCCCCACCACCATCAGGTCCCATCTCCACCAGCATCGGCTCCTATCTCCACCAGCATCGGCTCCTATCTCCACCAGCATCGGGTCCCATCTCCACCAGCATCGGGTCCCATCCCCACCAGCATCGGGTCCCATCTCCACCAACATCAGCAGGAAGCAGTATCATTCAAAGGAGTCCCCACACCAAACTTGAACTTAACTAAATTCTAAGTAAAAGTAATACATTTCATTTCAAATACGGCAGATTAAAAATACAAAATACCTCAAAACTGAACTTACATATAGAAGTTGAAATACTAAGTTACTTTCAATCCAGGTGTATGGGTGAGCATGTTATGTCAGGTCCTGTGCCCCTCCCAGGGTGAACAATACGGTATCCATGAAATGGGCAGAACTGTGTGCGTTTCTGTGCAAGTTTCCATACTAAATTCCCTGCAGATGTATCCTACAGAACAGAGACCTTGGTTTGCACAAAGCAATGCGGCCGTAACAGATGAAGATGGATTAGCGTCTCGTTCCGAGCGTCTTAGGAAGGCAGAAAGAGGATGGAAAGGCGCTGGAGTTCGCTCGGGGAAAACACATTACTCCACCCTGCCAAGGTCCCCTGATGAAGGGTTCAGCGCTTTTGTTGGCTGGCATTCAAAACCAAGACGCAGCAGTTTCCTCTGTTCGTCTCCTTCCGTCTCCTGCCGCTCGCCGCTCGCCTGGTGGGAGCGTCGCCTGCTGACTCAGCTGAGAAGCCGCTTTTGCTTGATGGCCCTTCCCATCCCGTTGTCCCGGATCTGAGAGGATGCCTCGCTATCTGCGTATAAATGACACGCTCAGACCAAAACATCTCTGAGTCCTGCTGCTAACCAGGGATTGCTTATAGTTCAAATTGACAGGGATTGGTAGTACACGTTAGTTCGCAACCTAATGTATCTGAACATCTGATAATATTGGCATCCCAATGTTTGCTGCATTGATTTAGTCATATTTCCGCTGCTTGATAATGAAAGTTTTCAATGTTTGAGCGTTAACTGCGACAACTACATCACTGCTCGTAAGAGCATATTTTGGTTGTAATTTGTCCCAAAATATGATACATATAAAATTTTTATATCACATCATTTTGTGGTTGTGCATTCCGTGCCACTCCTCATGCTTGTGTTGGTGCGTTGATGCCTCGCAGGGATCAGGCAGCTTGGCAGGTCATTAGCCTGACTGAGGGATAGCGGTAGCCCAAAGGTCAAGGAAAGGTCCCGTAAGTGCATTGTTCTATCTCTGGAGCATCCCTGCTCCATCTTTCATATCGCTCAACCTCGATAGCCTTCTCCTGCGCTCTCCCATTGTCTGCGATTACTCAGGGGCAAAGGAATCGCGTCGGGTGAAAGGTCAGGTAAGCTGGATTTTGACAGGCCACTAGTAAATAACTCCTGACTCTCTGTGGAAACGCTGAAGGAGGGACGGAGCGTTGGCGCTCTCCCTGCATTCGCCAGCTGTGCCTAACGCCCTTGAAAAGAGACACTTAACCCCCAAACTCCCCCGATGGCACCGGGACCGAAGACGGTCAACAGCAGGAAACATGTTCAACGCTCTGCGGGAACGAGGTCGGAATGAGGGGAGGGACTAATACGGTTTTTGCACAAAAATTAGCAGGTAAACCCACTAAAAATAGGCGATTGATGCTGTTCCCACGGCCAGTGAACGAGTATGCCTTTCCGTTTTTTTTTCTGCCGTGTCACGTTCTGCAGTAGAAGCAGCATGGAGTATCCATGCCCGCACCCGCGTACCGGCAGGTTGCCAATGCCGGTGCCAGTCGTTCGGCTGAGACGCTCCTTCGGTTCAGAGATGGGGCGGTTGCGAGCATGGATACTCCAGGCTGCATCTACTGCTGTTTTCCCAATCACGCTGGAAGCGGAGCGCGGCGGAGAGCATGGTTGTCCGCAGCGGTCCCCATGGAGCGGTCCCCACACTCCAAACTCTTCAGGGTCCCGCACACGGGGGGAAAAAAGGCAATGACTTCTGATTTTGACTTTGGATTCAAAATGGAATGAAACGATCGAGTGATACTCGGATGTTACCGTCTATTTATGCGCCGACATTGCCGACGAAAATGAATTGAGCTGGAGCCGATAAATACCCGTGACTGTTGCAGGATCATTTGTCCCGGGAATGGAACCCGGGTGAAACCTTCCCCACTAATGACAAGTGGCGGCTGTTAGCGGGTGTTACCGGGTGTTACCCAGTTTTTGGTGTAGTGGGGAAAGGGTTTAAGCGATATGCTGTGGTGGAGAGTAATGAAGTACAAGTGTTACTGTACTTTTTTGTACCATACTTTTGCTCCAGTGCTTTTCAAAGCAAATATCTATACACAGTTGCATTACTTTACTGATAAAATGATGATTCAAAAACATAAGGTGGACAGCATTTTTACTTGTATATCAGAAGCAAGACAAAATATAAGAATCATGTACTGGATCAATCTGAATTAGAATTCTGTATATTTGCAAATACAAGGAAAGTGACTTGGTGAGGTTGGCACATAAAAGACAAAATGCAACACCATACAAGCGAAAAATTTACAAAACGTGGAAAAAAAGAATTAAATTAATATGAATTAACAAATATTTACACACTAAGTTATTAATAACTGTAAATGATTTAGGCTGTGAAAGGCTAAGAGGCAATAAAAGGGCTAAAGGCTATGAAATGGGTATGAGACAAGTACACTAATTGGAATAGATATAATATTGATTTATGTGTATGCATATACATTTGTATTGCACATGTTTATCAGTGATTCATTAGCTCCATAGCTTTATAAATTACTGTGATACCACCAATACTATCTTCTGTAATTATTAATTAGGATCAGCGTGAGCGTCGGCAGAATTATAGTCTGGTACATCAACACACAAGTACTTGTAATGCTTCAGGTAAAAAGGTCTGACTACTTATTCTACCAGTGGTGATGTGTTGAGAGTGAGAATCTAAGATGTATTTTGAAATATGAACCGCTGTGTCGTGTGGTACTCCAGCAGCATGCGCGTCGTCCCGCCCAAGTCAGCGAAACAGACTTTATTACCTGGTGTCAGAAGGCGGAGCCGAGGAGAGGAGGGAATTCGTCTTTCCTCTCGGGGAAAGCTGCTTTTCCTTATTTATTAAACGAACGGTAAAATGCCTTTGTTGGCACTGACCTCTTTAATCATCGGCGCTAATGGTAGAACGGGAGAGGGAAAAATAACGAGAAAACAAGCAGAACGGGCCTTTTTTTTTCCATTTGTTGTCCCTGACACGCTGATATGTTTTAGTTAATGAGTCAGCGCTGTCCGCGTGAGGGATCGCTGCCGTCACTTCCAGAGTCACCGTTTGAATAATAATTCGGGAAGTCAAATCCACACGACAAACAAAATAAAGCCACACCCCAGTCTGCCTCGGCTGGACCGGGAGATTCCGTCGGCTTCCCTGAAGGAATCACGGGCGCAGACACTTAAAGGTTTAAGTTTAAAATTCTTCAACATCCAAATTGCCTTTATTTTATTTTTTTTATCAAAAAAACATTTATGTTGATCCAAGACACTCCCAAGGAATATACTGTGTAGGAATGAATTGAATGAATGTCTTTTTTTAAAACACGGGCAGGGGGGGGAGCCTGAACCCTTTGATAAACATGCTTCTTCATGGCGTCACATCAGGATATAGACGTTTTCTTTCACCGTAAAAGGATTTTGAACCCTGTCCGTCATACTTCAGTCAAATGATGTTACGCTGCCATCAGGACAGCCCTAATAGAGCATTTAAATTTGAACGGCCGCCATTAGCTTCATATCATCGTTCCACACAGCCCACTCAAGGAAACAAAACCCTTTCAACCGATAATTATCATTTTTCTGTTTTGAATACGGTTTTATTTGAGGGAATTCATAACTCAATTTGCGCGCCCGTGCACCCCCCCCCCCCCCCCCCCCCTCTCTGTGTAACCCTCTGTTCGCGTTGGGTGAAATAAATCGCAGAGCAGACAAGCGCTGAACCGTCACGTTCACTTTGCAAAGAGGATTTTGTCGAGTGATTGATCATTTGAAGTCCTCCAGTTTAGTTTAATTGCTTAACTGCTAGTAGAGCTCCAACAAATGGAAGATAAATGGGTTTTTAACACTGTCAATTCCCCAAAAAGATGTAGTTATGATGTAAAACATAGGTTACTATGCACGGAAATTTTTTTCTGGTGATTTTCCAACAGGACGAACTCCAGATAAATCATATCAGTTTTTATTTGAATATTTCCTCATTCAACGTGATGACCATGTAGAATACTCTTTTTTTTCTAGACTCAATTAACTCCTAACCTTGAAAAATACCTTTTCACATTGACATGAATGTACCCTGCAGTCGTGTTCACACGAGTCGATCGCCGTTGCATTCTGCGTGAAGGGCTCCATTAGAAGGGCAGAACCCGTGCGAAAGCGTCTTTCTTCGCGGGGAAAACAAAACTTTTTTTCGAATGCTTAAAAAAAACAAACCAAAAAAAAAAAACCCCACCAAAAAACCAAAGGTCAGAAGCGTTTGCCGAAGAGTTCATTGCCGAGTTCCCCACAACCTCCGAGCGCCCATTCACAAGGAATCTTCCGGATAAGTGTGCCGGCTCGCTGTTGCCTGGTAACCACTCCACAGATGATTGTCCTTTGAATTCATTATTTGGAAAAGATCAATGTCAAGGTTTAGCACCGCACCGGTGTCGTTACGACTTACCTCGGCCTATGAGCAAACCCTGACCTGACGCTGAACTCGGGGAGTCGCTGCCACTGGGTCCATCAGGGAGGACGAGTCTGACCTTCATCTGCCGAGGGAGGGAGGAAGGGAGGGAGAGGGGGAGACGGAGGGTGGGAGAGAGGGGGGAGGCAGGAGCTGAAAAAGGGAGGGGGCGAGAGAGAGAGAGAGAGAGAGAAGGAGAGGGGTGAATATAGGAGGAGAGGGATGGGGAGAGGGGAGAGGGATGGAGGGAGAGCGATGGAGGGGCACAGGGACGAGAGCGAGACGGGGGAGAGAGATAGAGGGAGTGGGTGAGGAGGATAGGGGGTGGCAGAGGAGGAGAGGGAAAGGGGAGAAAAGGAGGGAGGGAGAGAGAGAGAGAGAGGGCGAGGAATTGAGAGAGGCCTACAAATAGTGGTTGACGGCAGCATTCGAAAAATAAATCATTTGACATTGTTCGGTAAATAAGTCAGAAGGGGAAGAAGAGCGAGGAGCGACGCTTCTCAAAAAGCGGCCCGCCGCGGAAATCGCGCTCTGGCTTTTCAACAATGACTCACTTCCAGAAAATCGAGTTTCGGGAAACTGTCAGTGGCTCGTCCTTCCATTTGCGAGAGGCGACAATAACGACAACACAGCGTTGAATCAAAGGAGAAGCTGATCCCCGTCAAGGTTCATATCGGACGCTGTGAGCAGATAAACGCTCCCAAGCGCAGCAGATAGCAGCAGGGGCTGGGCAGCCACATTAATATTCATGAAGCATTCGTATTCCACAACATTCCTAAATAAACTTTTATGACACGCTCGGGGCACTTACCTCCCGACTCGTTTACCAACTGTCACAGAGATCACTTGAAGCTGCATTGTGTTCTCCATACACCAGATATGAAGTTGCTTTTATCATCATTTGATCGATACAATTACGCTCTGGGCGTCCGGTGACAGCTTGTAAACAGGGTTCCTCTACACCGCAAACTCTCACGCACTCATGTTGTACCGGACGTCTAATTATCCAAATGGGGTAACCTTCACTGTGCCTTGTCAACAGCGCTTATGCAACTGTGAAAATACACAAGGGAGGGAGATAGAACGCAAAGTGTTGGGAGACGCTACGTTTCTGTTTGATGTTGTTTTTGACCGCATCGAGCTTCACCGTTAAAACAAATGAACCTCGACCCGCTCCCACAAAAAAAGGTCTGCAAATCGAAACGGGTCTGGGAAATCCAGAGTACTGCTACTGCAGGGATAATTTACTTCAGTAAAGGTTGATGGGGAAAATGACTGTCAATATTTGACACTTCACCCTTCACTGACTTTTCTAAACCAGAGGAGATTTTCAGCCTGTGGTCGATGGTCCAGTGGGAGCCAAAAACCTGGCAAAATAAAGACCTCCACCGATCAGACATTAAAACCAGTGACAGGTGAAGTGAATAACATTGATTGTCTGGTTCCAGTGGCACCTGTCAAGGGGTGGGATATATCAGGCAGCAAGTGAACAGTCAGTTGTTGAAGTTAATGTGCTGGAAGCAGAAAAATGGTCAAGCGTAAGGATCTGAGCCTCTTTGACAGGGACCACATTGTGATGCTAGACGACTGGGTCAGAGCATCTCCAAGACGACAGGTCTTGTGGGGTGTTCCTGGTATGCAGTGGTTAGTAGCTACCAAAAGTGGTGCAAGGAAGGACAACCAGTGAACCGGCGACAGGGTCATGGGCGCCCATGGGATCATTGATGCACGTGGGGAGTGAAGTCCAGCCAGTCTGGTTCGATCCCACAAAAGAGCTACTGCAGCACAAATTGGTGAAAAAGTGAATGCTGCTATGATAGAAAGGTGTCAGAACACACAGTGCATCACAGCTTGCTGTGCATGGGGCTGTGTAACCGCAGACCGGTTAGAGTGTCTAGGGTAAGGGTCTGATCCGATGGAGCATCTTGGGATGTGCTGGAACAAAAAGCCCGATCCATGGGGGCCCCACCTCACAACCTCCAGGACTTAAAGGATCTGCTGCTGACGTCTTGGTGCCAGATGCCACAGGACACCTTCAGAGGTCTGGTGGAGTCCATGCCTCCAAGGGTCACAGCTGTTTTGGCGGCACGAGGGGCAGCTACACAATATTAGTAGTTATTAGTGGTGGTTATAATGTTGCGGCTGATCGGTTTTTGTTTCATCCGATCGATCACCCCGCCCGATCGATCGGATGAAACAACTATCCCTTACGGATATTGTGTTTTGTCCGATTACGACTGGTTTTCAATCATTTTGAGTTGATATCTGGATCGGGTAGATCAAATTTAATTAACATTTGGTCTCATAGGGTATATCTGCTGTCCGTCGATGACAAATATTTTGCGTGATGTGATCGCAATCACGTGATAGGACAGCTGCACATACGGTCCCACCCATAGTCCCTCCCCTGGGCTTCCTGGAAGATGGCGCCGCGTCTACGCAGTTTTGCAGTTGTCGCAGTTTGTACTTGTCTGCCGATTTGTTTCGCGTCTGTTCACTCAGGACAGTCTTGCGTACACATCATACAGCCGACAGGAACTCTTGGACATCGGATCTTGCAATATTAACAACATTTTCGGCGATCAGAGCAGTACCCCATCGTTAAATGCTGCTTGAGATGGGGGGATATAAGCAGCAGCACTGACGCTATTATACACTACTACACGGACCCGGACACCCCGTTCCTTCAGATAAAATGACTAAAAACAACTCGTAGACTCGTAAACATCATTTTCGGCGCATAATGCATGAAGACGGGGTGATTGGGGAGAGAGTCTCGGAGAACCCGTCCCCATTACGAACGGTTTTCCTGCCACACCCACATGTTGCATTCCGTAAGGAGACGTAAAATCAAAAACACACTGTTCTGGCGCCGATCGTGGGCACCGCTGGCTGGCGCATCACCTGTCCGTCCCCTCACGGCGTTTTCATAGGTCCCAACTTTGGTAGAAAAAAAAACCATCTCACAAAGTCACTCACACACACACACACACACACACACACACACTCACTCACACACACACACACACACACACACACACACACACACTCTAACATCCACACACACAGGAAAAAGCAAAATCTGCTTTTCTACTTTGAAATTCACTGTCGCCCAATGTGTCTCACTTCTTTCTGTGATAAATAACAAAAGCCAAATTGGGGATACAGGCACTCCAGTGTGGGCCCGTGTAATGTTTGCATCATCTAATAAACTGGAACACATTGTCAGCAATGCACATGGGAATCCCACGCTGTGAAACACTGTGTTACTCCAATTCGGCGGTGCTTCCTTTTTAAACATTTTTTTTCCTTGGCAATGCTTACTTTGAAAGATATTTACCCCGCAGAGGACAGAGACCGAACCACACCGCCGATGAGTCCTTGCTGACACGCCTCGGGAAAGTTGAGGCACGGCGGCGTGATGATGAAGTCATACTGAATATCTGATTTCTGGCATTTTCCAACTCGGCTGGGGAACATCCAAACAATGGCGGCTTGGCCACAGCAATGCTTGACTCCCGCTTGACCCCTGAGAATGGACTCTCATCTGGGCCTGTAAGGCTTTGACATTTATGTGACATTTGCCACCTCGCCGGTCCTCATCGTTACCTTGTGTAACTCAACGGGCGGCTTCCTAGTTGGGCGCAATCAGTGGCTAGTCATTTCCTCCGTGTGCTGCATGTGTGGCGTGGATGACTTTGTGAAGGTCAATAAAGCTGAATTACAATAATAGTTCAAAATAATAAGCAGGAGGGAACGCAGCTTGGCGGAGCGACGGAGGGTGTCATTCGGTCCGTCTCTCGGTAATGCTTTCACAGTGTTTTCGCCAGGTTCTGTTTTTCTTTTTTTTAACTGGTTCGTTCCAAGCAGAACCAGTATTTTTGACATTTTCGTCGTTCCTCCCCCTGACCGCACGTTCCTCAACCATTTAGAACAAAAGCAAACCAGTTAATACCATCATTTATACAGGCCCAGATGTGGTGTACTGCAGATCTGACATTTTGGAAGGTGGTGATAGTGGTCAATAGGAAACAGTTGAATCCTTAGAGATTAACTTTTTTTTTTTTTATTAAATATTAGATTGACCATTATTAACGGGTGATTAGAAACAAATTAATGATCCTGATCTGGAACAATGAGATATGATTGTGTTTTCTCCCGAGTAAAATATTGTTTATTTCCAGTAGTCGTTTCCTAGAGCCAGTGGCCAGAGCCCTTGTTTACACCATCTTGGCCGCCTCCTCCTTGTGTCACTTAATTTTACTGTTAATGATGGAATTTTTTTTTTAAATATAGTATATTCACTCGTTCTTATCACAGCCGGACAGAGGAACTAAATTAAAAAAAAGATGATCTTGGTTTTGTCTACGTATGAAGATCACACAAGTCTGTCCTGGGCTCATACACACTGGTAAAGAAGCCACAGTACAAGGAAGAGGTCTGGGCCCGTACTTGTAAAGCATCTAGGAAACTGAAATTGTCTTCCCGTTTTTACTCTCAGGAATAATAGCTTTTTTTATTTTTTATCAAGATTCCTACAACAAAAGCGCTGAAATTGGAGGGTCTGAATAAAAGAGATGTAGAGGCATCCTAATGACTCGGATACTCCAGAATATGGCTGCAGAGAGATGATGACAATGGCAAAGATCCATCTTTAGGGAGGGCAGTTAGGTTTTACAGAATTTGATACTGCTGATGTGCTCCAAAGATAGTTGGAGATGGAAGATTTGATGTGCTTGTACATGAAGCCAATGCTTCAACTGAGAGGGGATTGTGTTCCCCCTCGGCAGAAATGAAACTACTCGCTGCTTTGTGCATCCTTGCAAATAGGAAAATGCAGCAACATAAAAGTGATGATTTTGGTCCATCAGAGGCAAGGCATCAGATACAGAAGCCACAAATCACCACAAGGTCCCTCTCTAGCTCCCTCTGTCTCTGGTACCACATCCCTGCCACTGCAGACCCGTCCCCATGCAACAGTCTTTCTCTGCCTGATTCCCCGGACTCTGGTTCTCTGCCGGTTCCCTCACGTTAAGTTTGCCTTCTGACTGTTCTCCTGGTTTTAACCGCCGCTCAATAAACCTTTTATCCTTGCACCTACTCCTGAGCCCCCTTTGAGTCCTGCATTTGGGTTCAGACGACTATATCCTTACAAACAGTATGAATACACATCAATATTGGTTCTTGATCTCTACTTAAGTTATTGCTATTTTCAAACAAACATATTGCTGCTGGATAAAATACAATATTGATGCCCCGATAATTAATTTGTATTAATATTGAGCCTGTCATCGTTTTCTTCTTGAATAATAACATCTTACTCTCAATTTTTGAGTCTCAGAAAGTTGTACATCGGAAAAAAAACGTTAAGACTCAAAAAAAAGATAAGGACGTCAAACCACCATTTCATTCTTTAGGTGAGGAATGTCACCTTTCTTTTATGAGTCACCATTTCAATACTTTCTTAGCCGTAAATGTAAGGTGTGTTGGCATTTTGCCGTTATTCCAATAGGAAGAAAGCTCCCATTCATTGTATATTAAAAGAGAACTATTTCATATACAAGCAATTGAGAGGAGATTAAATAAGTAACCTCAAATCAACAACCCCACCTCCCTTCGAGGCTAAATAAGTAAGTAAGAGTCTTTATTTGTCACATGACACACCGCATTGAAAGTATGTGACAAAAAAAAAAATCTTGAATCTTGAATTACAACACATGCATATATATACACGCACACATGCTTTTTGGTGGGTGGCCAGTGAAATGTGGCCTCTGCATTTCACCCACCCTGGCTTTGTCCTGGGGGGGGGGGGCGCTGGTTGAATCAGTCGATCTCCTGATGGTCTGCAGGGCTGTGGAGGCCTTTGGTGGGATGGCATGGTAAATGGGAAAACGCTGGAACGCTGGAGACGGCAGCACCAGCAGTGTGAGACGTGGTGACGGCCACGCCTCGGCATTTGGAAAGTCTGCAAATGAATGCATGTTTGGAGTGTCCTCATGAGGGACCAACGAGGGGGGCCTGTGACAGAAGTGACGGAAGTACTTGTGTCGAGAGTGACATGCAGGAAATAAAACTTAAGATAGAGGTGGCACCCCCATTCCAAGATTACTAACCAAGATGGTGCGACAGGGAACTGCCTTCTCCTGAAATGACTTGGTTGAGGGATTGTTGGACTGACGGTTAATTGTGATGGACCCAAATCTGCATTGCTATGTGTAAGGAAGCACAAAATAGCGAGTGCTTGTCTACATTTATGCAGAGCGGGTAAGTACCAGCAAACGTCTTGCGCATAAGGTAAGATAAGAAAGAATAAAACTGCAGTGCGCTCACGGACAAATCGTAAAGTGTGTCATCATGAGCTGATTGCAATCTTTCAAAGGAACCAGAATCATCAAATTATGGTAAAACATCCGCGTATTCCTCTGCGAGCATGCCGTTGTTTCCTCAATGCAACCCTGTTCTGGCAACTCCCACCTCTTATTTACACTCTGAGATATGAGTGCTCAAAGTGTCATCAGTGACGTGTTGACAGGGGACAACTCCTGTTTTCTTGCTCTGAGACGTCTGTCTGCGAACCCCGGCCTGGAAGCCAATGAGATAAGGCCTAAAAGGGAGACAAACGTATCGACGTTAAGTTGTTTGATGTATTTTCAGTGCTGTCAAAGTTGACAAAAAGCTATTCTGAAAAATAAACAAACAGTTAAAATGTTGATTTTACTGTGTTTTGTTTTATATTGTTGACAATATTTTTTGCGAATTTGCTGCATTTTATATATTGAAATTAAACAGTTTCTGTTTTTCGATGTCTTCTCCGGTTCCCCCCAGGCCAAATAATGTATAAAGAATATATACATTCTAATGTGAGAAGACGTATTTTGTAAATAGTTGAGACTTCCTTCATTAAAAACTACCAGTGTTCCTCCGAGAAAGTCACTACGATGAGATCTGCCAAATCAGGCGTCAACCTGCAGAAGTAGAATTCATCTTAATGTAGAGCAAACGCTTCAAGATAAAACAGACATAATGAATGCTTTTTAAAAAAACGGGGACTTAGACCTGAGAACGATGACGGCACGACGCCCGGTAAGCGCTGATCACCGATTAATCCGCCGCCACTAAATCACGTAACCCTTTGTGGCCGCCGCCTTGTGACATGCCTCCACAGCTCCTCGCTGGCCTTCCCGACGACGATGCTGTGCGGAAACATCTCCATGACAACCTCTAAATCTCTCTGTTGTGTCACGGTCAATAAGCCAAATTATCCTCTGAGTGGAGAAGGTAGGATCATCATTATACACATCGTCAATAGCCACAGGTCCACGCAGTGGGAGGGTGGAGTGTACTACACCGTACCTCCACTCTTAAAATGTCCTAATTTTCAGTGGTGGAAAGGGACAAACTACAAGTATGTTTTACTTACTGAAGTAAATCAAAAGCAAATAGAAAATATCTGTACTTTTTAATCTATGGCATTTCTAACGGCATTTTTTTGAGTTCTTTTATATTTGTAGATATTTGTAAATTACTATGACTCCAACGACACTATTTTTTGTAAAATCTAATTCAGGATCTGCATCAGCACACACTCTGCAGAAAAAATAGAACTGAAAAGAACTTAATTCTGTATTGTAGGCTTTTTTAATAAGTACTTTTTATACTCTGAGTACATTTAAGAGCAGCTATTTCAATACTTTTACTTATGTAGAAATGTCCATGTGGTTCTTTCACTTTTACTAAAGTACTTTTGTATCGAGTACTTCTTCCACAACCGCTGATTTCACCGGCTCTCGTAATCCAAACTTTAACAAATTGAGGTCTCGCTCCCTTTCGATCATGTCAACATAAAAAAACAAAACGAGGCCTATTTTTGGCATGAATACAGTACGCAGATAAAAATGGAATTGTATTATGAGTAAAGACCTGGATCCTGCAATTGGCTCACATCGAGAGAGGGAGGGAGGGAGAGGGAATGTGAGAGGGGGAGTTTATATATACGGCTGATGTTGCCCTGGGGAGAAGGAGATGATTCACCTCACCCAGCTGCCTCTCCATCACAGCATCACAGTTTGCTTAGGCGCCTAATTCCCGTGTGCTGGAAAAAGGTGTATGCTTGTACACGCCAACACATTGGGCGTGTGTGTGTGTGTGTGTGTGTGTGTGTGTGTGTGTGTGGTATAATGTGTGTGTACCGTAGGGCTTTTTCAATCACAATGCACTGTGTGTGTCTGCTGCAGGCGTCGTTGTGAGGACCTTCTCTGAAGCAGAGACACCGATGTATCGAGGTCCCTCATCTGGTCCAGACCAGGCTCGAGGACAGCGCTGCATGTAGGGCTTCTTTTAATCTTTGTTGATGTTTTTACATTTTTTTTTATACATCTCACGTCATGTCTTGCTGTTTTCTTTTTATTGCTTCTCTCCACATTTATTTAGGAAAAAAGCCAATTTCAAAACATTGAAATGGGTTTGCCCCACAAGCTGGGCCTCATTCACTCTCGTGTGCATAGAAAGTGTGTGCACACAAAGTGCACGCTGGATTCAAGACGCGTGCACAGCAGCCCCTAATGCGTAATGTTGGTGAATCCAAATCATTCTACCCCAACAGGCGTGCGCCCTCAACCACGCCCCGAGTCCTCCAAAAAAAGAAGTTCCTTCTGCAGGCTCACCGATAGACGACTCGTGCTGTACACTGAAACAGGAAACCACTTTACTAACACTGAAATATTAATGATCGTTTCAGGCGGTGAAAGCCCGAAAATGCGTCCTTTTCCAGATAGCCTACTTATAATGTATTAAAAAAAAAAACATTTTTAAGTTTTGTTAATAGCAGCACTTTGTCTCCGCGCAGCATCAGGAGAGACATCTGTCTCAGAGGAAACTAACTAACTAAACTAACTTTTTGGCTCCTGGAAGCCACAACACTGAAGTCTCAAATGACTCCTCCCACTGGAGGTACGGTAACAAGCAGCTATCAGCGGATAGATAGTGACCTGGAAAGAGAGAGGAATACCTGGAAAAAAGAGGAGGAGAGAGGAATAGATACAGAGATTGCATTATTATTATTATTATTATTATTATTATTATTATTATTATCACTGTTGTCATTGTGTTACTATTGTAAACCTTGCATATTTATTATGTTGTTGTTATTAATGGAACTTAAATTCTGTTGGTCATACAAACCATATATTTTTGTGCCAAAAATGAGAAAGAGAAATAGACAGAGCGAAAAGGGAGACAGAGCGACAGAGACAGAGAGACATAGACAGAGAGACAGACAGACAGGAGGTGATGGGGGGGGGTCTACGGAGAGCGGGTCTGAATCTAAATTAAAGGAACATTAACTGCTGCATTAATAACGAGATATATTAAAGGCAGCAGGGGGGCAAAACAATGTGTGTGTGTGTGTGCGTGCGTGCGTGCGTGTGAATAGTTGGGCGTTCACCGCAGGACCATGTGCGGTTGGTTACATGTGCGGCTGTGTGTGCTCCATTGTTTGCCAGCGTGTTGGCCCCGTGCGTCGCGGTGTTGCAGCGTGCGCGGCGGGCGCTTGGGTGGCTCTCTCGGCGGCGGTAAAGATTCCATTGGAACAGAGGGGAAGGTAACCATCGGTGACACAAAACAATTGTCTAATCAAACACTTAGCACCCCGCCAGAGATCACCATGGCAACTGAGCAGAAAATTCAGGCATCTGCTTGTGCTGGATGTCTGTTCGGTTCGCCGTCATTAGGATTCAGAGACGGCGATGAATGGCCTCTCGTTTCTGGGCCTTAGTGCGAGAAATGAAGATAAAGAGGGAGTGAGGGTGTTACTCTCCCACTCGTCCCCACTCTCCCAACTGCCTCCAAAACAGACCCCGATGAGATTACAGGTGCGTTTTATTGAGATGAATGACTCCGACCACCTTGTTATCCCGACTGTTCCGGATTCCTTCCGCTCACACCTGTGGACATGACGAGACGTCTCCTTCTGCCCAATAAACGTATTGGCTTTTCCTTTATGTTCAGCCCGGCAAGACCTCTATCTCGCTTTAACAAGACTGAGACGTCATTCCATAGCGAAAAAACCATGACAACCTTCCATGTCTTTCATCCCTGAACCGCTGTCGAGTTCAATGCTCAAGAACTCAATAAAAGTGTAGGAGCCGCGGGCAGACAGGCATGCATACATTCATACCAGGTGGAAATGTGTGTCAGCCTCGTCCAGACTGCCATTGCCAAATACATTGCTTTGCGAAATGTGTATAGAGAAAAGGGCGTCAATATTTGCTTGTTTGGCGCGTGTGTCCGGGTTTCTCTGTGTCCTTGTGTCGCTGTGTCCGACGCCTGCGGCCTGACCTCCACGTCCCTTTGCTGCTTATGTGTCATGAAGTTGTTTGTGTGCGTCTGTCCAATAGAAATACCATTCCATCCTGAGGTCCCTGTGTCTCAAAGTTGTTTCTTTGTGTATGTGGGGACTACAGTAGCGTGGGTGTGTGTCTGTGTGTGTGCGTGCGTGTGTGTGTGTGTCTGTGTGTGTGTGTGTGCGTGCGTGTGTGTGTGCGTGCGTGTGCGTGCGTGCGTGTGTGTGTGTGTGTCTGTGTGCGTGCGTGCGTGTTTGTGTGTGTGTGTGTGTGTGTGCGTGCGTGTGTGTGTGTAGGTGTGTGTGTGTGTGTGCATGTGTGTGTGTGTGTCTGTGTGTGTTTCTGCGTGTTTGTGTGTGTGCGTGTGTGTGTGTGTGTGTGTGTGTGTGTGTGTGTCTGCGTGTGTGTGTGCGTGCGTGTGTGTGTGTGCGTGTGTGTGTGTGTAGGTGTGTGTGTGTTTGCATGTGTGTGTGTGTGTGTGTGTGTCTGTGTGCGTGCGTGTGTGTTTCTGTGTGTGTGTGTGTGTGTGTCTGCGTGTGTGTCTGCGTGCGTGTGTGTGTGTGTGTGTGCGCATGCGTGTGTGTGTGTGTAGGTGTGTGTGTGTGTAGGTGTGTGTGTGTGTGTGTGTGTGTGTGTGTGTGTGTGTGTGTGTGTGTGTGGGTGCGTGTTTTCTGTGTGTGTGTGTGTGGGACTCCTTGCACGTCGCAGGGTGTGAGAAGGTTAATAGGGCTGTATTCGGGGGACACAGCCCGAATGAGTTTTGGATGAGTCCCATTTGCAGCGCATCATTACTCTCTGGCTGGCGGCGGCCTCAGACCTCCTCATCTATAAATACAACTCGCCCTGACGTTCTGCCGCTACGTGCCACACAAAGAGGCACTTGCACTCGCGGAGCGTGGATGAACAAAGTAAACCACAGCAACAAACAAAGGCCATCGAGGTCCAAAAGCAAACAACCTATCAAAGGGGAATAAGTGATCAGAGAGACCGAAACAACCTTGTTGACTTCTGTTCTGACTCAGAGAGTATCGTCATTTAAAAGGCCGTGCCTTATATTTTCATCATTATTTATCGATTTGTGAATGATCAATCTTTGAATGCAGCAATAACAGTAAATCTCTTTAAGCCTTGCATATCATCTTTCTGGAACAATAATCTTCTCAATCGCGACCAAGGCGCCCATTAGAACAAGTTAACTTAGATATTTAGACGCTAAACTGTAGTGGAACAAAAATATTGACGGTGGTCGGTTTGGGGACAGCTGGTGGTTTTCTGAAGCAGCCACTGGTGGCCATCAGCTGAACTGCAGCTTTAAAGCACTTCCACATTGACTTCCACGCCGTGGTCGCCGCTTGGGGACAGTGGCGTTTCAAACGTCGTTCTCATCGCTCCCTGACGTGTAGGAGCAGCACCTCTCGGGGAAGGTGGCGTTCTATTCTCAGTGCGTGTCAAATTGCACCGAGGAGCCCGTTTAGGCACGGTCCTGCCCCAATTCATCACTCTCAGGTCTGCTAAGGTGATAGTTTCTCGCCGGGGGCACAACCATCTCCCTCCTGGAAGAAAAAAAAAGACTGTATCTGCAGAGAAGCAGCCTTTTACCACACCCACACGACACGGCGCTGCAACATCCACAGAGAAATGTTGAATAGCGGGCCTGCAGCGTGGGAAGAGACTTGGAAAGGTGACCCGAAAAAAAAACAAAAAAAAACTGGACTCCATCATTTTGCCAAATAAGAAGAAAGAAAATCCCTCCCTCAGCGTGACTCACAGTCACCTTGTGGGATTAAAAAGAAAGTCGGCGTGAACAACAACGGAATGATTCTCTTCAAATCTGTCTCTGTTTGTTCCGCTCCAGTTAGGGAGCACATCCCTCTCCGCCAAAGGAAGCCCAAATTCGGGAAGACGCGGTGCCGCCGTGCTCTCGCTCATCGTCGGTGACTGGAGCCACCTGAAGGCGTCTCGCCCAGTCTGCCGCGTCCCGAGATCCAATCCTTCCCCGGCGTCAGGTTCCACTGCTGCCCCGCGGAACGAGTTCAAACTTCTACCTTGGCCCCATCTTCTCCAATACCAGGCTCCACCCGGTTTCTAGAGAACGGGCATTTAGCAGTTATAGCTCTGTCACCACTGGACTCCATCTTAATATTTCTCCTCAAGATCTTATTGCATATAATAAATGCAATTTTTCCTTCAATCCGGTCCCTCCTGATTAAAGAGCATTTTTCCCCTCCGTCAGCCGTTCTCCCCGTGCAGAGAATGAGTCAACACCATCTCCTGTCGTTGTCACAACCGTATATCACCCAAGAGGAGAGAGGAGGGGGAGTGGGGTGCAAGAAAAAAGGGAGAGGAGAGATTCTGTGAACAGTTGGAAAGGGCCAGGCGCAAAAAAAAAAAAGGATTATTCCCCCGTCTGGCTGGCAAGACCTCATTCATACTGAGTAGTTTATTTACCTTCTTCTCATTACCACTCCTGCAAGAAGCAGATCAATAACTGCACAGAAAGCACAAGCATGTTGTCACTGGCCACCAGCAGGGCTCTTATATCACACACACACATACACGCACACACACGCACTCACACACACACGCACTCACACACACATGCACACGCACACGCACACGCACACGCACACGCACTTGTGCACATAACAGTGCGAGCAGGGATAATGGACGGGCGCACGCACATGCGCAAGCATATACATGAGCGAAAGGGCTCCCATTTCCTTCTCCAGTAACAAGGCTTGCTTGTACTTGTCGGAGTTGTCACTAATTAAAGGTTGGAGAGGGAGTGCAGTTACATTTGTAATATATCTGGACCCCTATTAGCGTGCACCCGTGTAACTCACAAAAAACATGCATCACACAGCGATTTGAATGGAAAGACCTGTGTGCGTCCTTGCAGCCCAGTTTGATGAATGTGAAATAATGAGATGCTTCCCAGGGTTAGGTTTTAATAAGCAATCCACCCGATCCAAAAAGAGAAAGTGCGTTTCCTCTGCGTGTCGTAATACTCACCGCCCTCCACGGTTTCCTCCAATCATTTCATTAAAATTGCATCATGCAGATATCTATTAATTTTGGTTTTCTTTCATTAAGTACAGATGCACGCTCATTAGGCACACCAGAACAAAAAACAAAGAGATAAGTGAACGGCGGTCGCTTTTCTGACTCGGCGTTGGTATGAAACGCTCGGCGTGGATCAGTTCATGTGTTATGTTTGGAGGAAGCGACGGCGCCATAAATGCTTAGAGAACATTTTTATTATTATTATTTTTTGTTTTGCAGATTGCTGACAGAGGGCTATTATCATCACAGCGAGGGTGCAACGCAAAGAATCACAGCAAGATAAGCTCGGGAGAGAGAGCACACGCACACACGCACACACACATGCGCACACACGCACACACACTTATGCTTACCCATGCATACACACCACACTGCTAATGTTTGCATGCACGTACGTACACACACAAATATAGATATACCCGCGCACACACACAGCCTCCTTTCGTGCGTGTCACCAGGCGACTGTACCTTCGAGAAGAGGTGGAGATGACAGCCCCAGCGGGTTCATCAGCTCCAAAGTTCTTCAGGTAAGCAGTTTATGTCACACACACACACACACACACACACACACACACACACACACACACACACACACACACACACACGCACACACAGACACACACACACACACACACACACGTAATTTAAGCAGGACGCTCAGCTATGAAAGAAAGGCTCAGAAATCAATCCACAGGTTTTATACGATGGTAAAATGAATACTGAATCTTTTTCTTCTTTTGAGATAATTCTACTTGTGTCATTTAACTGCGTGTAAGCACACATCACAACAACGCCGCTTACCTAAGTTCTGCATTTGGGATCCGTCACATCTGGGTCACTTGGTCACGCCGCTCCCAAACCGCCATCATGCAGCTCAGCCATTGAATGGCTGCATTCCATTACAATTTGAGTCACAGTTTGGGAGACAGACTCGGCGGTTTCACTCTCCACTCACCGGGCTTTTCCTGGTTCCTTCTGGATCTCGGTTTCAAAATCGATTCCGTTCAGGCCCCCTCGGAATCGAATTCTACCCAATCAAATTTAAAATAAAGGCGGCGTTTTATTGCAAAGCACGTTTATAAAAGTGTGTTGCAATCGCAAATTTTCAGTGGCAACAAAACAAATTTCTATTCAAACTGCAGAAATATTACATAGACTAAAATGATTGTTTTGGATGGACGACGCTGTTATGAAACAATATACCCGGCCTCTACCCTCATAAAGGTATAAATAATAGATTCTCTGTATTTATTTCTCTTTCGTAATCTGATGCAGGTTCAGGATTTTCCCAGGACTTACATTACGTTTGGACAGAGCAGGGTGGTCCAATCACTCCAATTGAATTTGAAAATGAAACGGCGCTGATCTCATAATGTCTTGGGCGCTCTCTTTCCAATTATTTTCCTGCTCTGAGTTCCCATTCAAACCCGATCCAAGGGCTGACAAAAGACGGCGCGTAACTACGATGTTAACATGACAGAGCCTTTCTCCGACATTCTCGCGTGGATCAGCCGTCTAAATGGAAGCTCTTGCTCCGCCGACGAGAAAACGAATAATTGAGCGGTAGAGCAGGCTCCTCTATTGTTCCGCCGGAGCCAGCTTCTATTTGTAGCCGTGAAGACGGTTTAAAGATAGGCCGGAGAAGTGCCAGGAATAAAAAATAATAATAAAAAAAATAAAACATAAAAACCACACTGCCGGGGGGCGGGAGAGGGAGGGAGCATGGAGAGTTGAAAATGCTTTTATTTTAACTCGTGTTGTATTTACTGTGATTCCAATGGAGAGAGACTGGGACGAGCGGAGGGATAATGAATGAAGGCGCCCGCAGATCAACTGATGATTCAACCAGCATCAGCTCACATTGTCACGGGCTGGGTCGGAATTTGCCACGGACACAAATGGAATTTGGGTTCCGGCCCAGTGTAACGGCCTCATCAGTATGACTTTGATTGACCCCCCGCCCGCCCCGCCCGCCCCGCCCGCCCCGCCCGCCCCGCCCGCCGCCCCGCCCTACCCACCCGTCCCCAATCTCTTTAGATGCGGCCTGATCCAATTTTCTCTCCCAGAAAGGTTTGGCGGGGGGTCACGCCGATAGTGCACGGGGGTGGGCGGCCTCTAAGAGATGTGATGAGAATTTTGGATTCCACAGGTGAGAGCCACCGGGACGTTAATTCGGTTGTGCCGGCGAGAATCGCAGCGGCCGCCACCAACGGGGAGGGGGATGAAACGTCGGCACTGGACGGGAGGCGACCGGAGAGGCTGCACCAAACCGACTAAAACGGCAAACGCATTTGTGCTTAGGCTGCAAAATAAATCCTAATAAGCCACAAAGTCTAAGTGGAAAATGTGCAGTGGAGCTTTTGTTTCTCTTCTGAGATAAATGGACCATCCAAGAGCTGCGTGGAAGGGAAAATGCACCTTCAACCGTCCTGCTTTGGAAAAAATTGCCGACACTGTATTGTCTGCTGCTGATTTGGAAGTTATTTCAAGAGGTTGTCCCCTTTTTGTAATGAAACAGCGTTGTGTGGTTCCTAATAAACAACCATTTGTGTCGTCGTTGTTTTCTTCTTTTAAGGAATCGTCAACCCATCTGCGGTCTATTTTGCCACTCCACCTGTTTTCCTTCGTTTCCCGACCTGTGCTGCTGTGCTGTGTGATTCACTTTTTTGTTTTTTATTAATCTACGGAAATAATGATCTCAACAAATTAGCAATGACATTTTTGACGTCTGCTTCATGTAGTGAGGCCCAGGGTCATCTCTCACCCCCTGCTGTTTACTTACCATCTGCTCATCCTTGATCACCTGCACCTCGCCTTTCTAATGCCCCAAATAGCAATATCTGCTGTAATGGGCCAGTGCCCAATATTAAGGATTTAATCTTAATCTTATCTGAACCCTTAAAGTTAAAATAAAATTTAATTATAATATTTACCATCACTCCACACGTGCAAACAACGAGTCTTTTGACAACATGTCATGAAAACAGAGGAAATGTTTTTTTCCGTCTTTCGTTTAGTATCCCAGTCTGTTTTGTTTTCCGCCGTCATCTCCGTCTTCCTGTGCGATGGCGACAGCACTGAGAGCAAACAGAGCAATCACGCTGTCCCCCACCGGGGGGAAGCTATCACATCCCTGTCGTTTTTCCATCCGCGGATAAAAGGATTGCCAGTGATTACGGGTCTAAACGATTTTGTAATCTTCGATGCATGGCGCGGACGGGGAGAGCGGCTGCCAGCGGCGCCGTCCAGAACGAAATCCTCCCGATCCTTGATCCCCTGCTTCGGCTGCCGCGTCTCGAGGCCTCTTCCCCGTTGGGTTTCAATAAACAACAAATATGATTTGGTTAAATCAACTTTTTTTTTTTATTGGTGTTGTTGTATAATGCCAGTTTTTTCTTTTTTTTTTTTTTAATTTTAGGTTTATTGATAGGTTTTTACTCATTGATTATTGTAATTTTCCCATTTTATTTTTTCCGAGTTAATTTTAAGTTTTATTATAAATTGCAAATTTATTTGATAATCCTTCAGTTTATTGCACATTGACATTTTCTTTTTTTAAATTCTCATTACTTTATTGTTAGTATTGCCTGTTTTTGATGAGAGCTGCTGTGACACTACAATTTCCACTCCAGGGAAGAAGAAAGCATCTATCTATCTAAATTATTATTCCCTTACCGTACGGACACAACAGAAGCGACATGCAGCGACAAAGCGGCAGGAAATCATTCATTTCCATGGTGGATGGCAACGAGGAGCGAAGGACAGCCACACGACGTGATCTTGGAGACTTGGCAATGGGAGAGAGTTGAATGGATTTCGACTTAATGATAATTTGCTGTGACGCAGGGCAGTAATAATGCATTTGCACTGGTCCGGCCGCTAATAAACCCTGAACAAACCCTTGACTTTAGTTCCTACCAGACCTTTGTTCCCAAAATGGAGGAGAAGCTAATTGTTGCGGGAGCCGGACTTTACGATGTGGCTCAGTTCATTTACTCAGACATTATTTTAAAAAATGCGTGGAAGAAGATTTGGGAGGTAGTTGGGATCCCTGGTGAGGTTTATTACGTGATGCACTGAAGTAAAAATGTGAAAAGTCCAAGTCCGATCTCTGTTGAAGTTAAGTGACGACTGTCCCTGTACTTTCTTTTTTTTTTTAACCTGTACTGTCAGCATGCTGGGCATACAGCGCAGAGTATTTGTTCCATTGCATCTAGGACAGAATTAGTCTGCAGGCAGAGTTAAACTTCTCAATGTGCAATGCAACTCTTTATTATTGCTGTTCTTCCATATATTTTGATTAAAAACATTTTCCATGTAGAGTATGATGTCATGTAACCCAAATCACATGGTCAGACTGCATAGGAATATTTTTGGAGAAATTAATCTGCCAGGTATAAAATGTAATTATACTTATACAGTATACGTATATATATATATATATACACATATATATATAAAACATATATATTTTATACTACAGTATGTAAATTTACACATTCACATACATCTTCAACGTTAGAGACAGAAGGTTGCAATGTTTTGTTATTATATTTTTTATCATTAGTTCAAGAGTGCAAGACAAAATGGAAGAACCCTGGGACACCTAAACGAAGAGAAAGAGAGGAACAGGAGTGGTGGGTAATGTTGCATAAACTCATACTGTATATTACATATACTATGTATGTATATGTATGTATATTACGTACGTATATACATATTATATTTTATAAACAAAAGTAAATAAATATAAAAAATAACTCGCTTAAAAGTAAATACATTTGCAAACTATGTGCACATGAAGAGATGAGTTGAACAGGAAGTGCCACAAGCGACAGCGATCCCTTCTGGTGTGAGCTAGAAGCGACAGCTATTTGACGATTGAGCATCGTACAGTTCTTCTTGGCCTGCCGGGCGTTGAGCACAACTCATCATCTGTATCGTTGCTCGTACATCCACATTACACCTCTAATGTGCTGTAAGTCACAGCCCGACAACATATTGTGTCAGTTATCACCGAGACAGATTTCTCAGTGTGTCTGAAAACGATCTCAAAAGCTCTAAAGAAATTCTGAAAAATAGAATATGGTTAACAGCATATATACCCTTCAGCCACAACATTAAAACCACCACTAATAACCACTAATACTGTGTAGCTCCCCTGGTCCAGCCAAAGCAGCTCTGACCTGTGAAGGCATGAACTCCACCAGACTCTGAAGGTGTCCTGTGGTATCTGGCACCAAGACGTTAGCAGCAGATCCTTTAAGTCCTGGAAGTTGTGAGGTGGGGCCCCCATGGATCGGGCTTGTTGTTACAGCACATCCCACAGAAGCTCCATCGGATCGGACCCTAACCCCGCCCATCCACATGATGTAGAAGAAAACATGATTCATCAGACCAGGCCACCTTCTTCCATTGCTCCATGGTCCAGTTCTGACGCTCACGTGTCCATTGTAGGTGCTTTCAGTGGTGGACAGGGGTCAACATGGACACTCTGACCGCTCCCATACGCAGCAAGCTGTGATGCACTGTGTGTTCTGACACCTTTCTATCATAGCAGCATTCACTTTTTCACCAATTTGTGCTGCAGTACACTCTACTCTTCAGTGGGATTGAACCAGACGGGCTAGACTTCATTCCCCACGTGCATCAATGAGCCCTGGGCGCCCATGGCCCTGTCACCGGTTCACCGGTTCTCCTTCCTTGCACCACTTTTGGTGGTTACCAACCGCTGCATGCCGGGAACACCCCACAAGAACTGTCATTTTTTGAGATGCTCTGACCCAGTCGTCTAGCCATCACAATATGGTCCTTGTCAAGTGGCTCAGATCCTTACGCTTGACCATTTTTCCTACTTCCAACACATCAACTTCAACAACTGACTGTTCACTTGCTGCCGAATATATCCCACCCCTTGACAGGTGCCACTGGGACCACATGATCAATGTTATTCACTTCGCCTGTCACTGGTTTTAATGTTGTGGCTGATGTGTGTATATACAGTGTATATATATATATATATATATATATATATATATATGAGGGTCTCTGCCGAAGTCTGTCTTGTAGATAATTTGTCAGGAGCTGAGATATCAGACAGTCTGAAACATTTAAAATCAATCTTTGACTTTGCTCAGGCCTAGATAAACCTCGCTCAGCTCTTTCTGAGAAATCTCTCACGCCCTTTCCAAAATTGCCATGTGTATAAATGTGTCATCAGGAGATTCATGGAATCATCTGACGGCACAGACACCACATGACATCGGCGGTGTCTCTGGAATACTTAACACATGTATGTAATTAACGTGAGACCTTGACACCAATGACAAGCGGATCAGGTCTTAAACCCGGTGCCATGCTTCCACCGTGCGCTTTCAACCAACAATGCAAACGTTCTTGATGTCACATGGTGATGTGGTGTAAGTGGTGTGTGCCGCATTATCTACACATTTGAGTTTAAACGGAGCCAGGGGACCATCACAGGGAATACTTTGTCTCCTCCTTCTTTCTGCTCCTCCACCACGCACATGAATAACCCATGGATATAAATTTGTCCCCAGACTATTTGTGACAAGACACCAATTCTCCCGATGCTTCACCCCTGACACGATGATTTGTTGGAAGCAAAACTGGAACCTGTGATCGTCGCCCCCCCCCCCATGCCTGAAATAGCAAAACACACTGAACGCATCACGTGTGTTGACGTTAATCCGTCCCTCCATCCTTCCCCCATCCCTTTATCCTTCTACCATCCCTCCATCCTTCCCTCATCTCTCCATCCTCTACCCTTGTTTCTCTCCATCCCTAACTTTGCTTTATCTTTGTGCCTCCTCCATCCTTCATTTCCACTGTTTCTTCACCCTTCTCCCCTCCCTCCCACGCACTCTCCCTCTTTATACCTCTCCAGGTTGAGAGAGAAAGAGGGAGGGAGAGAAAGCGAGCGCGAGAGAGAGAGAGACAGAGAGAGAAAGGAGACAGCCCCGAGGGAAATTGCCCTCTCGTAGGCTGCTGACAACACAGCGCCGCCAAGATGAACTCCGGGAAGCGAGGAGCGTTCCTCCCTGCTCCTCTTCTCGAGGCCATTAATCCAAGACGACACCGAGAAGATTAGTGATAAAACAGGGAGGTTGTTCTGAGAGCTGCCACTTAATAATAATAATAATAAAATAATAATTATAATAATAATAATAATAATAATAAAACTTTAAAAAGAGTCACTTTGCACTTATTTCCTCAACTGCTTCCTCGTATTCACCTCACCTTCACAGCCTCCATTATTCCATACATGTACATAGTAGACGCGTGTAGTGCAGTAAAAGTACAAAATTTGAAATTCTTAAGTAAAGTTCAAATGTCTAATAATATTCACTGATTTCATGTAATTTCATTAAAGTTAATTTTGTAAATGGGGCTTCATTATTAAATGTAACCGTCTCTAAAAAAAAAAACATCCTCTTGGAATTCGATGATATTTTAGGACGCTTCCTAAAGGGGCGGTGTACGAGAATTGGCACCCTTGCATTTTTGTTCTGAATTTTCTTCTATTTCTTTTTATTAATTTGAAGGATGCGTATGTAGAATTTGGGCTTGAGTACCATACCTTAGTGAAATAATTTTCCACCCTTGAACACACACACACACACACACACACACACACACACACACACACACACACACACACACACACACACACACACACACACACACACACACACACATAGACACACACACACACACACACACACACACACACACACACACATGCAGATGTTATTGATTCGTGACGGCATTGACGGCTCCTGCCAGGTCGTTACTCTGCTGTTTGATTGGTGTTGTGTCTTGTGTTCAATTAGCCTAATGAGGGACATCGGCGCAATTCCACAGGAGCGACAGTGTCCCAGAGAGCCGCCGGCCTCCTCTGCCACACTGCCGCCATCCCGCACACATCAACTAATGGGAGCATCTGAGAATTTAATTATTGTAATGATCTCTCAGCACCTATCAATTAGCTTTTCACCGCCAAGCTGCGATGCAAAAAAAAGGGGGGGAATTATCTGAAGCTCCATCTCCTAACCAGATCTTTCCTGGATTCCTTGTCTTGTATTTGTTCTGGTGACACAATGGTTTTCAGTGTGTGGTCG